>NC_043009.1:70597186-70619686 GCF_006345805.1 Octopus sinensis | reverse complement strand
GTTAGTATCTAAGGGGCCCATCTCCTTAAGTCTGAGAATTTTTTATTCACACCTGAAAGAATGCATTAAATATTTCAGCTTAGCCATGTTTGTAGACAGTTGAAAAGAATACTTTTAACCAACATAATAATAATAATAATAATAATAATAATAATAATAATAATAATAATAATAATAATAATAATAATAATGGCATTGTAGTTGCGGGTGGACAAATGTAGTTGCAAGCGGACCTCCTTAGTCTCCTGGCAACCATATTTTTAGACTCAGTCCGCCACTGCTCACAGTCACATGTACGCACATTAACACACGCATACATACAGATGCATATGTACGATTTCATGATTTTTCTTAGAGTTTAATTTAAGTTCAATTGGAGAAAGTTCAAGCCAGTCACTAACAGGGCGACAAAACTTTTTGGGTTCAGAAATTTCCCGATGTTTGTAAATGTGTGCATCTATTCCCATAGGAATCTCACATGAAGAATTTTTGAAAAGTCTTTGAAACTTCCCTGTGCTACTAATAAATTGGATTTTGAGTATCTGCGTCAGTTTCTTTCACTCTTCTTCCGTGAAACCAAGTGTTTCTAGGTTTTTGTGAAAATTCGTTGGTATATAATCCAATGTGACTCTGATGATAAAAGTACAAATGAGAGTTCATAGTTAGGCTACAAGAACTGTAATTTCCTCTTTAATTCGCCATAAATGTTCTCTTTTTCTTGGACTTTTGATTGTACATTCGCATCCGCTGAGCAGCTGACCTCTACGTCATTGAGTGACTCTTCTTCCCTGTCGCACTGACCAATATCAAGTCTGTTATGTTTGCACCGCATTAATGTTTCGTTTTTATTGAAATGTTCCAGCAGGGTTTCTTGTTTTTAAAAGTGTGAATACCTGCTGGTTCTGACATTCCTTTGCTCTATACGTCAGGGCAGTCCTTCCTGTGGATAGCATTGTAAACAGTCTTTGTAACTATATCATGTCTTCGGAGCAGACATTTTGTGTATCTCGCAGACATTTTGTGGCAACTGTTGATAACGTGGGTCGTGTCTTACACACTGTTATAGCAGAGCCGACATTTTTCATTAGTCTTGAAGTTTGTTCAAAATCCTCAAAAATGCCATATATACATATAGTGCGACGCACAAAAAGGCAGCTTGGGTTCCGCAGTATAGTGTAAATACAAAACTAGATTTCCAAGTGCTGGGAAGGACTCACCATCATTGAGAATTTTGAACATCGTTTTCTGTGGCACCAGTACACATCTAACCATATATAAGAATACACACGCACACAGACACACACACACACACACCACACACACACACACACACACACACACACATATATATATATAATATACACACGCACTCTCCCACACTCACACATACACACACGCTCACACGCACAGACATAAGTGTAGCGTAACTTTGAAGTAGTGCTATCATTAAACATCTCAGAAAACTGGATTTTTCGAAAGACATCCTATATTTGTTTCGAATCATTAAATTTAATGTCAATTTCCATGCAATATGAAAACTAAGAAGTAAATTGTTTTGCTGGGCGCATGTTTACTAAAAACAATATTTACTTGTTTTACTGAATAATTTAAATTGTTGTGAATATAATAGATTTTAATAAGATTTAGCTAAATGCATTTGTAAATTCCAGAACCGTTTTCAATATATCTCCGATGGTACGATTTGATTATGTTACAGTTTCAAACATCTAAATGATATTCATTCTGTAGAAAGTTTTGGATATTTCTGTGAAGGTAAAATGGCGAAGAGTGCTTTTCTGTATTTGTTATTATCTCGCATAGCTGTGTTATTACTTATCCAAGTCGATGACAAAAATTCCCGTAAAAATAAGTGATTTGATTCAATTAAGTAGCCATTCCTCCCGAAGGAAAAATCGTTCCTTATAAACAAAATTAACAAAACAAATTAAAGAAATACTGAAGTCTAAAGAGTAAGCATCCGAAGAGTTACAGTTGTCTATTAAAGAATGTAGATTATTCTGCAGTCTGTCACATGAAAATAAAAACAAAATTATTTTTCACTTGGTACAGTGAACATAGAAAATCAAAGTGGTTTTGCAGAGGAAAATACAGGGCTATAAAGCTGAATACATTACGTGAGACTTTAACAATCAAATGCTTATGTTAAATACAGACTACAAGTTCACTTATGTTCCCTTACGACAAAATATAAAACGAAATCACGATTAGATATTTGTATAAATCAGTAATCCGGAATTACTGAAACAGAATTTTCAGACTTTTCGGGTTATAAGAATAGATTATAACAATGAATCATTATTATCATTATCATTATTATTATTATTATTATTATTATTATTATTATTATTATTATTATTATTATTATTATTATTATTCTGTTTGACTTTTGCTTTATGTCTGTACAAGTTGGCTCCAAGTCTCATCCAGAGACCTCAAGAGACAACAGGGTTGGAAGTTCTGTGCCATATATTTGGGGTTATTTCTTTTTTTTTTTTGTGTTGTACAAGTGAATGTCTAATACATAAAAAAAAAAATAAATAAATAAAAAAGTTTGTTTTAAACCTTGGGATTACATAGAGAGTATTTTGCGTAGGATATGAGCAGTTCCCATGAGCACTATCTTTTGAATTTCTGCCATTTTTGGGTTTCCTGGTATCTGAGTTAGGTAACAATCAGCCACTTTTGCTATTATTCCCATGGCACCTATGACAACAGGTATTGTTTTAGTCTTCAGCTTCCACATTTTGCTGATTTCTATTTCAAGATCTTTATATTTGCTCAGTTTTTGGTAGGTCTTGACAGATACGTTTATATCGATTGGGACAGTCATATCAATGAGGAGGCATGTTCTTTGTCTGAAGTCTTTCAATATGATATCTGGCCTGTTTGCATCTATCTTCCTGTCAGTTTGAATGGTGAAGTTCCAGAGGAGTGAGATGTGGTCATTTTCAAGCACAGGAGGTGGATTGTGTTCCCACCAGTTTTTTTCATGGGGCAAATCCAGGTTTTTGCAAATTACCCAGTGAATATATTGTGCAGCTCTACCATGCCTACTGAGGTACTCTGTAGGTGCTAGAAGACTGCATTTGGAGACAACATGGTCAATGGTTTCATTTTGTTGTCGGCATACACGACATGTTGGGCTACTGCCGTTCTTTAATATGTTGGCCTGGTAGTTTCTTGTTGGTAGGCATTGATCTTGAGCTGCTATGATAACCCTTCTGTTTCAGATTTTAAGCCAGAGGCCATTAGCCATTGATGGGTCAGGGCTTTGTCGATATCTGCATTATTCGCTCTCTTTGGGTATTTGCCATAGAGAGGTTTTTCTTGCCATTTATTATTCAGAATATCTAAGGCCGCAGTTTTGGCACGGGTTTTCATGCGCTTAGCTTTTTCTGTGCTTGTTTCTTGTATATCTATCTCTAATTCCGAAATTGGTTGTATTCGGAATTCACTTAGATATTCCTTTGCCTGTTTTGTGACTGAGTATGATGCTTTCTTGTTTTCATGTTTTGAGACAAGTTTTAACATCCAGTCCTCAGAGTTATTATTATTATTATTATTATTATTATTATTATTATTATTATTATTATTATTATTATTATTATTAATATTATTATCATTATTATTATTAGTGAGTGAGAGAGCAGTGCATACCATCAAAGTGACACTGGGGTAAAATTTACGAAGCCCAGTATACCCATCATGACTACTCGTCTGATAAGGGTACACCAGGCACATGCATCACAACCATATGCGCGCGACATGGTGATCTCATATCAAGATAAACAACGCATGACCTTGCAGGTGGGGCCCAGATAGAATTTTCTTCTGGTCGAGTAGCCCATCCCGCTCAAAATGTCCCTGAATAAGGGTTGTTTAAGGACGTTGAACGAAACACCCATGTTTCCAAAGGTGAATTATCCAAACCTCCAAGAATTCCTTTCAACACATGTCTATGATGCTCCCCCACTACTTCTGCTCGTGATCAGAGATGCACATATCAGCCACTGAGGGACATGCCCAACTGGTTAAGGTCAAACAACTGACATGCAAATCTGTGGTATTGAGCAGAATATTTGCTGTAGCCCATCTTTTATACCAAGACAAAACAATATACATGATAACACTTCCAATCAGCCACTGCCTGGTACTGCATCAGAGCATTTATTATTATTATTATTATTATTCAGTAGCTTTATTTTTATAGCGTGCTTTCACTTCACTACCGAGCGCAGCTCTGTGTGCCTTGGGTATGTGCTGTGATTTGTTGTGATGCTCTGATGGTTATTGTATGGAAAGTGTTCTGCGTAGGATGTGTGCAGTGCCCAGTAGTGCAATTTTCTGTATGTTATATGTGTTTGTAAGTCCTGGTGTTTTTGTTATGTATTTGTCTGAATATTTTTTTATCATGCCTAATGCACCTACTATGATAGGAATTGTTTCTGTTTTCAGATTCCACATTCTAGTTACCTCTATTTCCAGGTCTTTGTATTTTGAGAGTTTCTCCATTTCTTTTAGAGACACGTTGTCATCAGCCGGTATTGATACATCAATTAGAAAGCATTTTATTTCTTCATGATCTCTGACAACTATATCTGGTCTGTTGGCCTTAATTTCTCTATCTGTGTGTATCGGCATATCCCAGAGTATGGTTGCTTTCTCGTTTTCTGTGACCTTTTCTGGTGTGTGCCTATACCATCTTTTTTCTGTTGTTATTCCATAATGTTGGCATAGCTTCCAATGTACGTAGGTTCCAACTCTGTCATGTCTGTGAATATATTCTTCTTAGCCAGGACTGGGCAGCTAGAGATAATATGATTTATTGTTTCTTGTCCATCTCCACATATTCTGCAGTTACTTGTAATATTTCTTTTCATTACATGTTTTTGGTATTATTATTATTATTATTATTATTATTATTATTATTATTATTATTATTATTATTATTATTATTATTATTATTAATATTACTATTATTATTGTCACTTTTACTTTTAATCTGCATATTTGTTGCAGTCACTTACCGAGACACACCCAGCGTTTGGGGCGAATGAAGGGTAAGAGATGTTGCAGTATGACTGAAAGTTTGGGGAGGTAGTGAAATAGCTTCATGTAATACAACACATGGCTCTCCTGGGATCTTATCTAGATGTCTCTGACATCACTTTTGTTTTATCATACCTGGGACACCTACAATATCAGGAACAGTTTCCACTTTAATACGCCACATCGTTTGTATTTCAATGTCGAGTATTTTTCGTAGGATGTGGGCAGTGCCTTGCAGTGCTATTTCTCTATATTGGTTAGTCTTGGTGTTTTGTTGTGTATTTGAATATTCTTTTATCATACCTAATGCGCCTACTATAATAGGAATTGTTTCTGTTTTTAGACTCCATATTCGAGTTACCGCTACTTCCAAATCTTTGTATTTTGAAAGTTTCTCCATTTCTTTTAGAGTAACATTGTCATCTGTTGGCATTGATACATCGATTACAAAGCATATTTTCTTGTTGATCGGTGACTGCTAAATCTCTGACAACTATATCTGGCTTCTTCTTCTTCTTCTTCTTCTTATTATTATTATTATTATTATTATTATTATTATTAATTATTATTTATTATTATTATTAATTATTATTATTTATTATTATTATTATTATTATCATTATCATCATCATCATTATTATTATTATTATTATTATTATTATTATTATTATTATTATTATTAACCTCTCTTGGCAGCTCCGTCAGTTCTGCCACACGTCGTGTGCAGAAGTAATATTACTAATAGCAAATATTTTGAAATAAAAATTGTGTGAAACGGCTGACGAACTAACTAAACGTTGTCAAGTAGTTAATCCAACCGATCCGCATGATTCTGTTCAAATGTTGCAGAGATTAATTCCTTCGGCTTTCCAACTGGGATTAAGAAAATCAACATCGGTAGTCCATAAGTGTCTATCCAATGCACAATACTTGATTCGGGTAGATACGTTAGTGTTCATAGCATTGAAATGTGGGAGAGTTGTAAATTAATGGGTATATACTGGAAAGAGTAATACCAAACCACGATTTTATTTTACACTAGTATGATCTGAGGAATCTTGTCCTCTTTTTGGTCAAGCATTTTAATGTTCTGTTCTTCAAAACATTACTAAATTACAACTAATATATACAGTTTATTTATATTAGGTAAATGTGAAAATAATTTAGAAGATGCAGATCGATGGATGCTGCATTAATAGTAGTAAGTTATTAGACCCCACGTGGTTAACATTGCAGTCATTATGTGTCGCGCGAGAATTATTTTGGTTGATCCCTCCTGCTGTGGATAAATCATGAGTGAAAGTCAGCAAGAAAAATATATTGCTTTTATTCTCTATTTATCCATTCTTTGGAGATAACGATGCAAATTGACCAAGTAGGATTTGAAATAGGAATGGCTCTAACGCAGGCTTTTTCATTTCACACTTTGGTAGAAGACGTAAAATATGTAATAGACCGTAATGGCATTGTGTCATTTCTCCAAGAAAATTGAGACATGGATTGATTTCAATGAAGGATTGAAACACACTTGCTGATTAAACTACCAAAGTTTTACATCTTGTATTTCATTGGCCACTTAGAAAAAGAAGCATTACGTTCGAATCAATAACCAAATAAGACTTAATCTAATGAGTAGCATTCATGGTATTTAACACAAGTTGCAACAATTGATTGCAATGCAAATGAATTCCAAGATAGTGAAATACATTCTCTCTAATCTCTTCAGCTTGGGACGTTGCTGAACGTCAGTGGAGATGATATTTGTTTTGATTAGAAGCAGACTGGCGAGGAGTCGGCAACATCATATCAAATGAAATTCTCATGCAAAACCGCTTTTCATTCGTGTTTCAAAACTACTTCTTTCCGAATGTTAACGACATAATAACATTTAAAGAAAATCACAAGTATCGCTAACCGCCACATTTCTCCATTTTTCATTTCCCCGGTGAATCGTGCTTAATAAAGAAATCATTTTATTTGATATATAATAGTTCTTTTCTTCAATGTATTAAGTAAACGTTGGACATTTAGCAAAACCTATCAAATTCATTGGCGATTTTCGCTTAACGAAAGTAATTTAGAATCCTCTACAAAAGCGAGCGTTGCTACACAGACTGGACGTTGGGAGCGGGGAATAAAATCATTAACACTTGAAATTAGGAAACGCAAAATAAATTTCTTTTGACGATGTAAATGACCAGATTTTCTTCGACTGGTATAATGAAAGGTATCGAGTTCAATTCCAGTGCATATTTAGCAATTATTTAGCGAATCTTGGGAGACAGAAGGCAAAATCATCTCCGCTGAGTGTTGAAACCTTAATTGATATCGACAAATCCGTACTATTGTTACTGTTGCTGCTGATATTGCTGCTGCTGATATTGTTGCAGCTCTTGTTGTTGTTGTTGCAGCTGTGGTTATTTCTGCTGCTGTTGTTATTGTTGGTGCTTACGTCATTTCAACTTTGCAATGATCAAAGATATCCCATCCGTGACCATCAACTCGATTAAGATCTATGTAGGTATGGCGGTTGTTATGATTCCATAACAGTCATCGACTACCACTGCAGGCAGCACTAAAAACGTATGGATGCTTCACTGACGTGAAATACTGAGAGATTTTCTGCTGCTAAAACTATTCCACTGCAAGATTACTATCCAGACTAGTTCTACATAGTCTCGAGATAAGCATTTCTGCTTTTACCCCGGCCCATCTCACGTTCGATTTCAGACTTGCGAATGTCATGTTTTTATGGGATAACGCGGTATCCTGTAATATATATATATATATATATCCTGTAATGTATATATATATATATATATATATATATATATATATATAACAGTTCTATATTTAAGGGATGACGAATTATATACATTATTTATATTATTTACATTTGATGGGAATATGGCGTAGTGGTTAAGAGCGCCAGCTACTAACCCCAAGATCCCGAGTTCGATTCCAGGCAGTGACCTGAATATAATAATAATAATAATAAATGACCTCAAAATTTATGGTAAAGATGAAGCCCAAGTCAGTTCTTTCGTTGATACGATGTATACCTTCAGTGCTGATATCAGAACTGAGAATGTAGTGTGTTAGTCTTGAAGAGAGGCAAAATCAAATGTATGGATGGTCTAACGATACCGTCGGGGAAAGCTATGAAGCTGATAGAAGAGACGGGTTATAAGTACTTGGGGATTTTGGAAATGGATAAATTGATGGAGAAATAAATGACAGAAAAATATAAGCTGGAGTACTTGCACAGACTGAGACTGATCCTTAAGTCGAAATTAAACTGACGGAATAAGATCGAAGCTATCAACACCCGGGCAGTTTCACTCCTTAAATATAGTGCAGGGGTAATCAGCTGGTAATAACGATCGTGACGCATAGGCTATAGCCTTTTGCTCTGATCGTCATATTTCTGCAGAAGCACAGCTTCTACTCCGTAATCACTTGCATGAGTATCCAGTATAATATCCAGCTTTGGATCGAGATGTGTTAATGACGGCTCCGGTGTTAAAATGCTTTTTAACCCCTCAAATGCCTTCTGGCCCCTATCAGTCCAACACCATTTTACGTTTTTTTCTCTAACAGATGATTGAACAGGTCCCTTACATTATGTATGTAGGGAATGTAAATTTGATAATGATTTACTAAACCCAAGAATGCTTGTAAAATAGTCACATTATTCGGCGTGGGCATACTTTTTATCGCCGGGATCCGGTTTTTATCTGTTATCTGGCACAAGTATTTAATTTTTTCCAAAAAACTCACATTTTCCTTCCGTTAACTTGAACTCATATTCTCTAATCTTGAATACCCTTTTAGCGTGTTCACCCTGTTGTTCATGGGATTCACATTTTATTAAAATATCGTCTAAACAGCCAAGAACAAAATCAGTCACCCAATCCATCGTCTACAGAAATATGGAAGGAGTCACTTTTACACCGAAAAGAAGCCGCTTCAATTTGAATAAGGTATGTTGTGTATTCTCATTTGTAGAGAAGCCTCCGAGAGATCTAATTTTGAGAAGAATTTCCCTCCATTCAGTTTTGAAAACGCCTCCTCAGGACTCGGCAATGAGTTATGCGAAATTAAGCAATCAATGAAACCTGTTGAAAAACCTGCACAAACTATTGACTCGTTATTTTTCTATTTTACGTGGACCGTAGCTGGTCCGATTTCTCGATTATTCCTACGCTTTCAAGTCTTTCAAGCCTTTGTTTACCTGGTCTATTGCCACGAACGGTACATCTCGTTTTGGCTTAAATACAGGTGTTGCGCTTAATTTTATTGCAAATTTTGCCTTTGTTTTCGTGCAACAGCCCAATTCTTCCGCGAAAACATCTGGAAATAAATGTCTTATTTTTTTGGTTTCAGTCCCTCAGCTGCATTTGAACCTTCGACTGAACCGACTATATTCCCATACAAAACATTTTATGGACGTATTCCACAAGTTGAATAGTTCCAACTACTGAAATATTTGGCATATATATTTTTGCCGTTTTTATTTGGTCACGAAATGTTACATTACGCACAAATTCACCGACAAAATGCAATTTTTTGCCCTTAACGCTATCTACGACTTTTGTAGATTTAATTAATTTCGGCTTACCGACATACTTCCAAGTTTCTTCATTTATAATGGTAATATTACTCCCAGTGTCTAACTGCATTTTTATTCCGATATTTTTAACATTTACGAATTTTTTCTCTGTTACATTACCGTTTTTTTTTTCGACAAAATACTGTTTATTTTTTTTTGTTTGTTGCAAACGTTTTGTCAACTTGATTTTACAGTATTTTTATGTATCCACTTTTTTTCCACAACGGAAGCATTCCACTTTCTTAAATGGACAGCTTTTTCTCGAGTTTGGACCTCCACATGAAAAGCATAGATTTTTTTAAAACTGATTCTTGACCTGTTTTTTACTGTATTTTAGTACGAGGTTGTGAGCTCGAATCCCGGATCGGGCTGCGTGTTGTGTTCTTGAGCAAGACACTTTATTTAACGTTGCTCCAGTTCACTCAGTTGTAGAAATGAGTTGCGACGTCACTGGTGCCAAGCTGTATCGGCCCTTGCCTTTCCCTTGGATAACACTGGTGGCATGGAGAGGGGAGGCCGGTATGCATTGGCGACTGCTGGTCTTCCATAAACCACCTTGCCCAGACTTGTGACTAGGAGGGTAACTTTCTAGGTGCAATCCCATGGTCAGTGTCGTGACCAAAGGGGGTCTCGGATTCGGATTTCTATTCTGCCTATTTCGCACTACCTTCACTTCAATCTTTATGTTCAACATTCTCCGTGTCGTCTCTTACATTTACCATTCTTTCAATCTCTTCTGGCACTTGTTGCAAGGTTACAGCTTGGTTTTGTTCCAGCTTAGCGAGAATTCTTGTTCTAACTTCTGCGAATGTCTCTGCAATTTGTCCCTGAGTAAATATCAGGTACTTGAATATATGTGGCGTCCATTCGTCCAGCTTGAACTTTTCGCATTCCCTCTTCACTCTAACAGCATATGTAATGTAGTCCTCCTCGTTGTTCTGTCTTAGGTTCAAATATTCCCAGCGTGTATTGAACAAAGATCTTTTCTCGTTAAATATTTTACTCAATATATCTATCGTATCTTTAAAGTTTATCAGAAGGTATTTACGGGAGTACGTGATTGCTGTAACGTTCGTGTTCTCCTGGTGCCAGTTTTCTTAAATTTAGACGAGTTTTCATATCGTCGTCCTAGTCTTTGCGTTCTTTATTGAAGATCTGTTCGTCTCTTCCCTACTACGCCCCGAAGGTAACACCTTCGTCCGGTTCGTACTTAAACTCTTTTATCGAGTTAGCAACATAATCTGGCGAGAACAGTTTTTCCAGCATTTCATGATGACTTGCTATTCATTGATTGCAGTATTTGTTGCTGCAATAGTAATTGTTGTTCTTGCTGCTGTTGTTGATCTTTCAGTTGCTGTTCTTGATGATTTGCAACTCAAGCAAATCGGTCAACAAATTTTTCATAAATTTACAAACTACGCAAAGAAAAAATAACTTTTGTGTCCTTACAAATGCATTCCCTACTTTTAGGTCACTTTAAATAATACCCTTGATTCAATAGCAGTGTGTACAAACTCTATACTTGGAATGAAGAACTTTAAATACTATCGGAATTTACTCACACGTTATTGGAATCTTATATGTATACTATTCCGCCTAAATAATGGATCTACAAATGCAATATCCCTGGATATCTGACATCTGTTTTCATTCCTCCACTTCACTCTCTATTTCATTTCTTATCTAAATTAACTATTACTTAACCATCCTCTCACACCGTCTCCGATGAAGAGATATAAAAAATATCCCGGAAACAGCTGTAAGAGCTTCTATTTATAAATGTTCTAAAATCTTCACAGTCCTGGTTTTTTATTTCATACTGAAATTTTTTTTTATGTATACACATGCTGGTATCTGACCTACGTTGGACTCCTCATTCGCATAATCACCGAACCTGAAGCTTAACTATGGTCCATCCATAGCCCTTACTTAGCATTACCTGACACCTTTGGGTCCTACTGACACCATTACCGCTCATAACCTATAAATATATATATGTATATGTATTTATATATATATATGCGTGTGTGTATGTGTGTGTATGAGAGAGAGAGAGAGAGAGAGAGAGAGAGTGCGTGTGTGTATATACATATAAATGTATGTATGTATAAATGAAATAATAGATGTGGATAATTTTCGTTTTGTTTAACAATCAGCTCTTGAATTACTAGCTCTATGTGTATAACTACCAGTCGGTAGATGTGTCTTCTGAAGACAATATAAATTTATATTTAGCAATGCATTTCATTGACTTTAGCTATCATATTCCGAAACGAAATATTAGATTTAACATTCAAAAGGTACTCATATACTAATCTTACTTTCAATATTTGAGACCCAAACGAATATGCGATTTATGCGAAAAATAGGCAAACAATTAAAAGCTTTCATCAAAATAATAAAACAAATTGAGGAAAGAAGAAACAAAGGAAAAATAAACTCCTAAGCAGCGTATAAAAGACAAAGACATTTTGAAATGTTTTGCTCTGTAATAGGAAAAAACTATATCTAACAGCATGTGAATTCAATATATTTTTGGTATTAGCGACTCAAACGACCTTGAACGATAGTTTCTTACTTCGACTTCTAGTTGCGTTGGAGTTGTTCTGCCGACCAGTTTCGCTAAAATTGCTTTGACATAGTGTTTGCTAGTAAGCGCTTTTGCTAAATGTTTGCATTGTCTCAATATCTGCGAATATAGGCTTTAGGTCATAGTGTGTGTGTGTGATACAATGTGTTAACTTTTAGAATTTCGTGAAAACGGCGTGGAAACAACCTAAATGTTTTGCAAATTGTTTAGACATACAGTTTTAACCAAAACTTGCAATCTCTTGTATTACAGTTTGTACAGTTTTTGTAAGAAAAAAACGGGTTGTATGTTAGATGCAGACATGTAGATAGCGAATTTAACAGAAAATTTCATGTTTAGAAAATTATCCCAGTGGTTGAGAATAAAATGGACATGTACTGACGAGAAATTTGAACACATGCAAAATGATTTTATATCATTATGTCAAACGCAGTTATAGGGAACCACGATAAAAGGAACCGCAAAAGACATCTAAAATTAACTTTCAAGTCTAATTTAAGCAGTCATAAACGAAATATATTCGTTATTAAGAGGCACTGAAATGTCGCTGGTATTTCAAGTGTTGCACGATTTCAAGTGTTGCAGCTTGATTGTTCATATGCAGACACTTGATGATTCCACATTTCAAATATGATCCAAGGCATTTAATCAAAATACGCTTGAAAAATGTCCATTTTTTAAAAAGCTATTTCTTCATCTGCTTGTTTTTGCCTTTAAGCGTTATAAAAAGGGATAATATTAACTAGTTCGTCTTATCGTAATCAAATGTCAGCTAAATATTATTTCCATAAAAATAATCACAGGAGTGATAAGCCCTTTTCATTGCGCAACAGTCTGAGTGCCATCAACTCCATCGCAAGTTCTAAAAGAAATATTATTACTCATACAGAAGTTGCGATTTATAACAATTCCCATTTCGTGTAAGCATCGGAATTCATCAAAGACGACTTCACTTAGGTTGACTACACTACAAACAAATTAAACAACAGATGTAATAGGCATAAGTATGACGTCAGCCACAAGGACGATACTTGACAGAACTTGTCGAGCGTCTAACTCCAAATGACTGGGACTTTGGCGAACCCCTGAAAGTGCGCATTTTCATAAACCCTCAGAATTTTCAATCTTCAAATTGGAAACAGTTATATTTGTAAATTACTAACATTCTACGCTTGCTGGTGAGTAGGGTAGATATAAAAAAAAAAGATGTTCCCATGAGATTTAAACAAAACGATTTTACTAAAGCTTCTCTCCGATTATTTTTTAAACATTTTTTCTTGTCTTAACCAATTATGAACAAAGGAATGTTGTGAAGAGATTCACGTTTGTGCATTCTTCATATTTCATTATTATTGTGTCTATGGGAATCCGACAAGGATGAAAATTCTGTTGAAATAATATTAAATGAACGAAATCCGTGTCAAGTCAATTTTCATAAATCATCAATCGCTAATTTCCTCACCTACCATCTCTTCCTCCCTTCCTCCTCCTCCTCCTCCTCCTCCTCCTCCACATAATAATAATAATAATAATAATAATAATAATAATAATAATAATAATTAATTGTAATAATACTGTGAAATACGAAGGCTGTAGTTAATGAAGCGGGTAGGCGTGATACCAGTCGTAATTGTTGGACTTGGAAGTTTCAACACTCAAATACCAACACAACCGAAAGATTTCGGAGCAAGTGTGAAGGTAGAACATCTACGAAAATCAGCAGCGGATCTCTAAAACTGGCCATGGACTTTGTATTTCAGTCTTGTTCTTTTCTTCCATTACGCGCTTCATTTAGATGTTATTTATTTATTTATTATTATTATTATCCTCATCATCATCATTATTATTATTAGTAGTAGTAGTAGTAGCAGTAGCAGTAGTAGTAGTAGTCAATGCTGACGAAGGAGATTTGTTTTACAAGTCTCTCTTCAAAGTAATAGAATGTTTCGCCGAAAAATATTCGCCTACAAATTCATGCATTTGAATTTCCCATTACAAGGTCTGACAACAAAATAAGATTTTAATTTTAATTTAGATAATATTTTTTTGTCTCTCTTACCTCACCAACATTAAAAGATCGTGAACATGTCATGGTGCTCCACTAAAATGAAAATCGAAAATCTGAAAATAATATATTTTCACAAAAACAGAAGACTAATGAAAATATTCAGAGAGAGAAAAACACAGTCATCACTACTAAAGCAAGTAGAAATCGTGTCGGCAACATCATCATCATCATCATCATTCACAACAGCAATCACATTAACAACAATAGTATGACAACACGTATTGCTTCGGGCGAAAACACGAACAAGAATAAACATTAATTCGTGGATTGTGTAAAAGGAATACCCTCGGCATGATACATTTCCCAAAGAAATCAAATGCAAAATAATGCTTTTTACACCAAACTAGGGCCAGCTTTCTGGGAGTAATTACAAAGGTTTGCGAGAAGAGGAAACTAGCATACCTCTGTCTTATGGAAGTTGCAAGGGAAGGTCTCATTTTGTCCAAAATCGAAAGGAAAAAAGCCAAGAGAATTTTAAAGTGAAATATCTTTCATTTGAAAAGGAAAATCAAACAGTTCGATGCGTAAATATTTAAAAGCATTTCCAAACCGAAATAATAAGCCAGCACCTACGCAGCATTTTTCCGTGGTATTTAGGAATGAGAAATACAGAAGTGACAAAAATATCGGTGATGATGTCCGCCTTGCTGGCTTCAAGTTAATTGGAAAGTGCATGCATAAAGTTTAAGGATATGGGATCGAGTGCGACCACCTTAGACACACTAGTTCTCACACCTTCACAAGACAGCTAAGGAATACCGGAACTGTGAGTCGAACAAAGTGGCGAAATCGTAAAGATGACTACTTATGTGCGAGGAAACCTTAAAATCATTCTTTATAGAAATTTAAAAAGAAAAACCAAAGCAACAGTCTCAAATCCTATGTTAATAGTGAGCTCAACTGGTGGATCGTCAAATGCAAAATACTAGTCTTCAATCCAAGAAGCAGTCATGAGACCAGCGATCTCACTTCACCATCATATTCAGTGAAGCCAAACACAGCCAGTCACAGCAATGATTAAGAAAAGTGATGAGGAATCAATTTCTCACAGCAGCATCGGCCATCAACCAAACAACTTCAGCAACCTAACAGAAGGGGACCGAAGCAAAGCAGACTATGTGAAAACTATATACACACACACACACACACACACACACACACGCATACTAGCTTAAGGTGACCCGCTCTACGCGCGGGTGAGGGTGTGATTTCCGTTGCTTCCTTTCTTTTTCTTAGATCTTGCCTTAATTTTCAAAATTTCGAACCCATTTACCGCGCTTAAATTACAAATCCGCTTCTACTTCACCATGTTGAAAATTTGATTGAAATCGGGCAAAAGGTGTCCATTCTAGAACCCCAAGTGTCTCCAAAAATCAATAAATTACCCGTTTTCACAGCAAAGCAACCACTCCCAGTCAATTTCTCACCTCAAGTTACCCCCTCCTGTAAATTTTAATCCCCTTCCAGCTCCGTTTAAACCGTTCCCATCCCAAAATGAGACAAACAACTTTTTCGCGTTTCAGCTTTATAGATATTGATTAAACAACATCGATGGGATTGTCATGTCAGAATGTAAATTACAAGGCGGCGAGCTGGCAGAAACATTAGCACACCGGGCGAAATGCGTAGCCGTATTTCGTCTGCCGTTACGTTCTGAGTTCAAATTCCGTCGAGGTCGACTTTACCTTTCATCCTCTCGGGGTCGATAAATTAAGTACCAGTTACGCACTGGGATCGATGTAATCGACTTAATCCGTTTGTCTGTCCTTGTTTGTCCCCTCTGTGTTTAGCCCCTTGTGGGTAGTAAAGAAATAGGTATTTCGTCTGCCGTTACGTTCTGAGTTCAAATTCCGCCGAGGTCGACTTTGCCTTTCATCCTTTCGGGGTCGATTAAATAAGTATCAGTTACGCACTGGGGTCGATGTAATCGACTCAATCTGTTTGTCTGTCCTTGTTTGTCCCCTGTGTTTAGTCCCTTGTGTGTAGTAAAGAAATAAGTATTTCGTCTGCCGCTACGTTCTGAGTTCAAACTCCGCCGAGTTCGACTTTGCCTTTCATCCTTTGTTTGTATGTAGGTATGTTATTTTGTAGGATGGCCGTTGGTCGTTCAGGAGTACCTCCGCCGTTTAACTGGTTTTATTTTTTATCTCGCAGGGTGTCCAACAGCACCCGCCTCACCAAGCAAGCCTGGTAGGATTGCCAGTTTAGTCGCCGACAACCCTACCATGCGACAGCTTGTTCTGGGTTATATGTTACCAAAATCACTCAAGAGCGACCATTGTCTGGTTTAAAAAGCCACATCAGATGTCATGAAGGTTCTATGGTGTAGGTAAATGAGGTGGTCAAATTCTGCATGAGTAGACAACCACCAGGTATGTCATTATTCAGTTTATTTCAAGATTTCTTGCCGATAAAGAACCGGTTTCTAAACTAGTTCCGAGGTTCCTTTTTTGGAATTTCCACATCAACAACAGGGTATTGTCTTATGTATGTATGTATGTATGTATATATATGTGCAGATTTGTATGTTTTGCTTTGTGTATGTATTCTCATGCATATAGTTGCATGTTTAGACATGCTCATATATATTTAAATGATAAATCTCTGGTAAGTTTTACAGATTTTTACAGTTCCAATGATGAGTTGGATCTGTAGTCTTCGAACTAGCTTTCTCTTTTCTAGTTTTGAGAAGCCTAATTTCTCAACATTATTATCTAGGGAGCGTGTTACATGTCCCAGGGTTCCAATAATTACAGGTATAAACCTGGACTTGCAATCTGGAGAGAGTAACTGCAAACTTCTCAATAGTTCAGCATAGGTGGTCTCTTTTTCACTGATCTTCAGCTTTATGTTAACATCTGCTGGGCAGCTGATTTCCACGTGTGTGTGTGTGTGTGTGTGTGTGTGTGTGTGTGTGTTGGCGCGCGCGAGTAATATATATGTTGTTTTGCTTGGCTGTCATTTTCACTTCACATATGCAGGAAGCCAGCCATACACTAGTGTTGATTTAGTTGACAACAAAATCTACATTAATTACATGTGTTTATGGCAAATTTAATAGAATATCTCTTCATTTCTGTGGCTGATTTTCCATAATAAGCATTCGACCAAACCGCTTAAATAAATGTTTAACAGAATTAAGAATAAACATTTTCCTATCCTCTCTCTCACACTATATCTCTCTCACACTATATCTCTCTCTCTCTCTTCCCCCCTCTCTCTCTCTCTTTCGCTGAATATTTCAATGGCTTCTTAAAACAAATTGAATAACAACTCTGTTTTAATTCCTTCACTGCTATATTCCTTTCATTCACTCTTTCTTCCGAAATCTAATTCTTACTCACACTTATCTTTCATTCTCTCTCATTTTACATCCCTCCATTCGTCCATCCAAGATTCCCATGAAAACATTTATTTAGCTTATTCCCGCTTCCTACTGTGCCATACGTCACATGGCTTAGTGGTTACCGTTTAGTGTTTTGCATTCACGATTACGAGATCGTGGGTTCGATTCCCAGACCCGGCGTTGTGCTGTGTTCTTGAGCGTAGCACCTCATTTCACGTTACTCGGCAATCATTTCGTAATCTGACATGTGGCATATGGTGCACCTGTACAGGTAATGTCGATCGGATGGAGGGAGTGAGCTTCTGTATACACAAACATTTGATCACTATAAACGAACCATTTGTGTGGTTGTTCGGCAAGAAATTGCCGAACCCTCATAAATCGTCCAACAACGGGAGAGTCCATCTTATATATTGTCCTGTTTTCCATGTTTGTTCTCGTTGTTTACGTATTTCATGTTTTGCGCCGTCGATGATGTCCTGTACACATATATGCATGTATACACACATACATACACACACACACACACACACATATATTGCCCTCACTCTCCCTTCTATCCTTCTTTGTCTGAATGTATACTTTAGCATCCTTTTCACATTCCCTCAATTTCTTCTAACCACTGCCTCTCTCGTTCTATATCTTAACATCCCTTGATACTTGCCTCTTTCATCTCTGACCTTCATTTCTTACTTTCTCTTTTTTCTCCCCCCCCCTCCGCACAACTCGCGTCTCCACATACCTCACCTCCCACCGTTCCTCTCTATCTTAGTTATTTTACTGCATCACCTCACTATATATTGTATGGTGAGATTTCCATTAGGGCCGAAATAGTACCAAACTCATGATGCTAAAGGAAGCAGCAGCGTTGGGAGGTAATGGACAATGTTTATCTTACTATTAATCACGATTTAATTTAATTCTGTAAAAGATATAAACACACCAAAATTCTTTTGGGAAATATGTTGTCAACGCCAGGAAGTAAAACATAATTTCTTGACAGTATTGCTATTTGCTTCCAAGTAGAAGCTAATCAAAAAACATATTAGCTTCATTGAAATATTAATCTTGGCGCAGATCGTCGATTAATCTTTAACTTGATATCAATATCATTTGTACTTGCAATTTAACCCCTGGCCGCCCTCAAAGGAGCACACATGCCTATATTCGAAGGGAACTGATGAGATTATGTTCAACGTGCTTGGACCGTAGCGAGACAAAAGTCGGTTTTGACTTGCTCGTCTTTGTAGGTAACATGAATCTCTCTGGTTTAGTCCAAATTACTTTCTATAGCATTTTGTAAAAAAAGTAAATTTTGATTGGTAGAAAGTAGAACGATCATGATGAAGTTCCTTTTCTGTAGTGACTCTTCGACAGGAATTTGCATCAACGCTTCATTTCACTCGTTAGCATTGTGTTTGCATCGTGGCAACTTACGGTGTTTTCTCACTTTAATTAACCATGAATTTCGTATCGTAATAAAATGAAGAAGAAAAGCGGTACGTGGTCTGACGTGGTCTGATGAGCTGCCAGATATAACAGCAGAACAATTTCAGATTTGTCGCAAAATAAACCGTGCCGTTACAAAAGGACAGAAGTTCTGCCAGAAATTATGATAAATTATGTCATATGTAGAATTATTTCGCAAGAGAATTCGTTGTTCATAACTGACATTGGGCGACAATGTCCAGCTCGGAACCTTGCGAACCACTTCCGTACAGTTCTTTCGGATAAAGAAATTCACCGCAAACTGCACATATTTCTTTGGTTGCTTTGTGAGGCATTTTTCCCCTTACGGAAAAAGTCGAAAGGTAAGTTACTATAAATCGGCACGAACTTTCCGGAGAACCCAATAGTTTAATTCCCGTTCAACATCTTAAAGTAAAAAGATGACTTATCTAGTATGTTTATCTTAAGATGGGGCACCTCAACCGCGGAGGCCCACTACGACCGAAGGGGTTTGCAAGTGCTTAGCGACAACCCTGTGGTTTACACATCAAGAAAAATGTGCTTATTATAGGAAAGCTTACACTGCAGTTTTGGCTTTACGAATGTTATAACCAGGAATTCTTAGTGTACATAGCAGGAATATATCGATATCTCAATGTGTGGTCTTCTATTCATGAAATGTTTCACCTTCCCTGCCGCCATCACAACCAAACAGAAGTGAATTATATATATATATATATATTAGAATCAATGTTTACACCTTACTGTTTTGATGGGAAAATAAGTATTTCATATATTTCAGACTGGGTTGTTTATATATACTACGATCTCACATTCGTAAGGGCAACGCTCCAATCAAAAGGCCGAGCGCACTCACAAACACGCACGCGCACACACACTCATGTATATATATATATACACACACACAAACACACACACATACACACACACACACACCACACACACACACACACACACACACACACATATATATATATATATATATATATATATATATATATATATATATAATACATTCTTGGACGGAAAAAACCTTTCATGCTAGGATGATCATGAAACTATAAGATATAGTATTGTCTTTCATCTCTGGGTGTAAAGTTCTTGGCAGCGGAAACAGCTCCGAGCCAATGAGTACGATTATGTACCTCCTTTTCATTTGTCAGCTGCTCATTCAGGTAATTTATGTTTCTTAGTGTGTGTGTATATATATATATATATATATATATATAGTTGAAATTTACAGAAAAACAAAAGCCGAATCCAGGTGTATGAACAACAAGCAGGTGTATTAGTTTGAGGCTCTGGACGGTGAGAATCTTTTATGTACCGAGCCTACGCTTTCCAACAGAAAAGAATAAGAGGAAATAAACAGAGAGAATTTAAAAAACAAACTTGTGGATTTAGTGATTAAGCATGGCGATATATATATATATATGAAAGACAATAGATGAAAGACAATACTATATCTTATAGTTTCATGATCATCCTAGCATGAAAGGTTTTTTCCTTCCAAGAATGTATTTAGATATATTATGTCACGCACACACACAAATACACACACACAGACAATATAAACATATCCTTATGTTTGGTAGATAGTACGTATATGAAATATTTACGGAGATATATAACCAAAACCCATTAGGTGACTAACTATGAATAAAGAGCTATGTAATGAAAATTGAATTACAGTTCTTAATGATATATCTAAAATGTGGAGCTGTAGGAATGCTAATATTTGCCCGTTAAACAGTAAGTCTCACATCAAATATATCTCATTGAATATTGAACAGGCAAGCGTTAAGTAATTCGCAGACTCCAGAGTAGTAAATGGTTTAAGAAAGTTATTATGGCCGTTAGCAATCTTTGAAAATTCCTAAGTGGGGACACTCCACTGTGTTTAACGATTACAAGGGAAATCAGAAATCAGAACATTGATATCAAGCTGCCATTGAGTATGGTAACATTTGTGAGAGCATGAAAGGCAGCAACTAGGGCAATGTAATGAAACTGGCAGAAGGCAAAGGAATTTCAATGTCTCATTCAATGCTTTCGAATAAAAATAAATTGTAAATAGAATGACAATCATCAGAACATTTTAAAATAATAAGCAAAGGATTGAGGAAACTCGGTAATTTTGCGGTAGCGAATAATGATTTTTATTAATCATTCAATAATTCATATCATTTAATAACTTGTATATGTTGATGTTTTTGGTTCGGTGATTAGATTGTATGTGCGCGAAAATGATTTTAAATTAATTGCATTATGTATTTGTGTATCTGGGTGGAGCCACTCCAGCGATCTCACAGGTTGTGTAAGGGGCTGTATGGTTGTTGTATCACTATCCATCTATTGATGTAGATTTTACTGTAGAGAAATGTAACGCGATAATCTGCGAGAGCAAAGTAGAGTTCAGTGGGGATTAACACGAGATCCTCCTCCTAAAACTCTGTTATGACATCATCTCCCTTGACGATCAAGACCTAAGCAGATTCTTTCCCACCAGATCCGAATGGAGAAGACTAACCTCCATCCTCACATCGGCAGCGAAGAAGGGCACCACAAAACTCTGAAGTGGATGGATCCATCCGAGATACAGAGAACAGCCATTGAGTCGGAAAGTCCATAAATAGATGCTACCGTAAAAACCACTCTGAAGAACCACTTAATCAAATTCGATACGAAACTGCATCTGTTGTTTCAAAGAGCAACTGTGCGTGTTACGGAAGATTTGTGATGAAGCTAACGAAGCAAACACAAGGGACATGGCTGATAAATAACAAGGAGTGTTGTTTGTAGAGGCCACACCACACGCGGAAGTAGCTTATTCATTTAGGCAGGTTCTGAAGGACACCAAACGCCACTTTGAGATTGTTGAGAATCCAGTTAGATCCACAGATCACGATTATGCTGGACGTATAACTTCAGCAATGCACTGATAGAAGCTGTGTAATATGTACCGTTAACCCCTGTATTAACTATAAGACAAGGAAAGTAGTTTACAGCATAAAGAGCATGGAGGATCTTTGCCACGACAGGAACACAGTATACGTTGGGGAGACCTCTAAATGTTTAGCGGAGAGGCAAAGGGGACACTGATGGGAGTATAATGGCGAGAAACTGTGTTCCATACTCTATCACCAGACTAGAGATTAACACGGCGGACCGCCGAGACAAA
Organism: Octopus sinensis; assembly: GCF_006345805.1. NCBI lineage: Eukaryota > Metazoa > Mollusca > Cephalopoda > Octopoda > Octopodidae > Octopus > Octopus sinensis. Next base: position 70,597,349 of record NC_043009.1, on the reverse strand, counting down.
TTGTGATACGTATTTTGTCGAAGCACCTAAATGACCCTCCACTTAGACAAATCCATGAAGATGTCTTCATAAGCGAGGCATTACCATTAATGAATGGGAAATATACATAATATATTGGTTATATGTAGGCAGAGGTACGTCAACAGTGCTATTACCATGGATG
>NC_043009.1:70582186-70589686 GCF_006345805.1 Octopus sinensis | reverse complement strand
ACTAATGTAGAAAACACTTGAACGATTGTATTGCTTTGTTATAATCTTCTTTATATTCACACATGCAGTATACAAATAAATACCAAGCGATAAACTACCGTATAGTAAATATCAAAGAGATATAACTGATTCAGTTCTAAGTTTAAGATATGAGGAATTATGTACATTATTTACATTTGACAGATATTTGTCCTCATCTTGTTTGTTGTTAACACAACGTTTCTGCTGATATACCCTCCAGCCTTCATCAGGTGTCTTGAGGAAATTTTAAACCTGGGTTCTCATTCCTATGGTATTTTTCAATGTTGTTGTTGTTGTTGTTGTTATCATCATCATTATTATTATTATTATTATTATTATTATTATTATTATTATTATTATTATTATTATTATTATTATTATCACTGCTTCGAACTCGTGGCCTGAATAATAATAATAATATCTGTCAAATGTAAATAATGTCTATAACTGATTGAACAAATTCTTCTGTATCATGAATTTTAATTGAAACATTGAAATTTTATTATAACCATCGCACTTTTTGGATCTTTCGAATTTGCGGAAATGTTTTTACAACTGCAACCAATCAATGCGAAAATTAATCTGCTGATGCACATACTTACGTATAACAGACAGCATCGTCTTTAACTTTGCAATATCATTAGTAATCAACTATATTATTCACCAACATAGAAATGACATGGTTAAAACTGGAATGACTTAATCGAAAATCAAGCTCGTAATTAGCAAATAACAGACTTAAGCTGGGAGTAAGTCGTAATTTCTGAAACTTGCAAATATGAGCGCCAACCTCCAAAAATTAAAATTAATCAATATTTTTGCCTCGCCACAAACCATTCGTTAACGAGATGAAAATTCGTGCATGAAACTATGTCAAACACCTTTAGAATTAAGGACCTGCACCGAGTTCCTTAAACCGTCATCTACTTTCATAACAACATCTTTCTTTCAGTGCATGAAATGGGAGTCTACGCTTTTCGTAATCTAGGCGTTCTGGTTTTGAATAATTCCATCTCTTCATCCTTACCAGTCTTGAGGAATCTGAATAGTTAAAGATCGATGATGTTCTACCCACTGACTAATCAGGAAAAAGTAATTAATTGATTAGAAGTAATAATAAAAAAAAAACAGATCTTTTTGAAATAGGCTCCAGCCATCTCTTATTCATTAACCCGAATCTTCCTGTTAGATTACAGCATGGCAACCTGTTCTAATGCAACTCTCTCCGACTCACACCATTTTAACTCAAATGCGACTTAGCCTTCAGTGCGCTACCCACAATCTACTTTCTAAATGAACGACCAACTTGCCCTCATTTCCATCAACGTCCTCACGAATGCAGAAAATACTAAAACTTCAGATGATACAAAGGCACATAGTGTATGTCCACTTGAAATGTAATGTATAAACAGCTCTGAAGGTATGCGTTTGATGTCTTGTTCATTTCGAATAATTCCAAGAGTTTTGTTTCGAAATATTTACTGGTTTTATAGCATAGGCATGATGAGCGGTGGAATAGCAGATGAGATAGATCGACGAAAAACGTTCTTACGTCATCCAGATCCTCATTTCTTTCGGTCCTGAAATCAAAAAGCCGACAAAGTCGAGGTGATGTACTTTTCAGTTAATGGAGATATCAATAAAATTTTTATCGCAAATCTACGTCTATACATTTGACTATAATCTACTTAATTGAAACAGAAAGAATCCGCTGTTAAATTTGGCTACTTTGAAACACACATCTGCAGTGCAAGAACAAAAAAAAATAATTGCTTTGAGAAGGTGAGAGAGGTGGATGGAATAGAAAACTAAATTAGGTTAAATGTCTCTTGCATTCATTTACGCCTGATTACGGCAGTTAGCGTTGAGATGATGGAAACTAGTTTAGTGTAGATATAGATAAATAACTGCAGTGACTATTTGTAAATTTGGAAGTCATTTTGAAAATCGGAAGCCTATCAGCTTTTCGAAGAATTCTGTTGAAAGTGTAATTTCTCTGGTAATTGTTTTTCATTTCTTTTTGGGGGGTTTTTGTTTTTGAGATAATATCAAGAGTACTTAATTTGTTGTATTAGAAGACACTGGTTTAGAAATCTGTGTATGTTGTTATACATGAATCTATTCAATACTGAAATTTGTTATTTCTTATTTTTATCTTTAAACAATCTTAAATACGGAACAAAATCATTCTATTGTTGTAAATTTACCTCCTTCAGAAGAGCTTTTGATAAACCTTAAAACGCTGTACAAAATCATATAATATATATATATATATGAGTGTGTGTGTGTGCTTTATTCTTCCTTGTTTTAGTCATTTGACTGCTGTCATGCTGGAGCCCCGCCTTTAGTCGAATAAATCGACCTCAGGACATTTAGTGAAGTAATACTTTTATCGGTTTCTTTTGCCGAACCGCTAAGGTACGGGAATGTAAACACACCAGCATCGGTTGCCAAGCAATGGTGCGGGAACAGACAGGCACACAAATACATACATATATACATACATACATACACACACACACACACACACACACACACATATATATATATATATACGATGGGCTTCTTTCAGTTTCTATCTACCAAATCCACTCACAAGGCCTTTGTCGGCCCGAGACTATAGTAGAAGACTTTTGCCCAAGGTACCATGCAGTGGGACTGAACCCGGAAACCATGTCGTTGAGAAGCAAGCTTCTAACAACATAGCCACACCTGCTTGTTTGTGTGTTTTGATTTACACACAGATGCACAGACACACCCACAAACTCACGCACACACATATTATGTGAGTGTATCGTTATAAAATTATCGAGGTGGGTGCCGTGGTAGCTCTGAGGTAGATTCCAGGTTACGGCTATTGGCATCAAGTAATACTAAGTGTCAATGATCGCCAAGAATTTGCAATCTTCAGATTGCATTCCTCGGATGGATAACTCCGAGTTCACTCCCCTTCATTATGTATATCACGAGTAGTTTAGATTTCCAAAAATTATAGAGAATACAGACACTGAGAGGTCATTGCAATTATTTCTTTTAATTTTACTGTTGGTCATTCGGCCTAATCATTCGGTTACAATGACCAGCACGTGTTTCTGCTGCATAGAGTATTTGGAGACCGAAACACACTTGCTGTTGGACCCTGAATGAGTGTGCACAGCAGATTATGCTGAGGTTACATGTGCAACAATACATATTCTGTGCAGCAGAAACATGTGTCGGTCATTGTAAACAAATAATTATACCCTATGACCATCTGTAATAATGAAAGAATGTAGGAGTAAATTTTGCTGATGTAACAGTCTCCATATTCTTTATAAGTCTTTATCTATCTATCTATATAGTTATTTAGCTAGCTAGCTAGCAATCATACACACACACACATGTATAAAGGCATGCATATCTATGTCTCTATATCTGCGTAAATATATATATATATATATATATATATGTGTGTGTGTGTGGTGTGTGTGTGTGTGTGTGTGTGTTTGTGCGTGTGCGTGTGTGTGTGTGTGTGATAAATTGAATATTAATTAAATTAATATCAATTTAAAACCAAGAGCCCAGGAATTAGAAAAATCTGAAAATTCAGAAAAATTGTAATACATGTGTATAATAAGGAACGACCACTTTGTGGTCATCCCTATTATACGTATATATATATATATAATGATAATGCATAGTATATGGGATTTATATAATCCGGTGGTAATAAAAAAGACAAGGCTGGCTACAAACCAGAAAGTGACACAATACTTAGGAATGTGATGTAGATTCCCCTTTGCATTTGGAATCCAATAAATCCAATCATCGAGGATTATTTCATGATGAGTATGTAGAATATAAAGAACGTCAGGAAGTATGAGATGAATATATTCATTTCATTAGTTGAAATCTTTAGGATGACGGCCGTGTGGCAGCCAACATCATGACAAAATAATTTATTTTAGTGTATAATATACTATTTTATATACCTGCACTAGCGTGCATGTTATAAAATTGCATAGTACTATTGTACATTTTACAAGCGAATGCAGGTATGTGTACAGTGGGTTTTAAAAAATGGATGTAGCGTTGATACTTTGATAATCTGGTGAGCTAGCCTACTATACCTACATCCGTTTGTAAAGTGTGCTATGCATTTTATAATAAACACATATATGCAGGTCGGCAATGACATCATATGGCAAAATAGATATATTCACTGCACCCCTCCTAACGTTCTCCGTATCATATCATATCATACCATATTATATCATATCATATTATATCATATTATATATATATATATATATATATAAATAGATGAGTGTATTTTTACCTTGTTAACAATTAACAGGGAAAAAATAAATAAATAGTTACCAGGGTAGCAAAAATCTCACAAGTAAAGAGGTTGTAACTCCTTGTTTATAAAGGTAGAAACGTCGTGTTTACATGGACTTTTTTGTATAATATATGAATAAATAAATGGAGTTTAACGCAGGTGTAAAGAAAATATTTTTACTTTCGAAAATTCCACTGATACTATTCAAAAGAATAAATGGTATAAACAATGCAATCTTCTCTTCAGGAAAGTGGAAAAAACGAAACTCGTCAATAAGACATTATAGCAAAATCTTAGAGTTACTATGTCAAGTAACTCTAAGATTAAAAATTCTATATACCAGTGTATAACCAGTACTCGTAATAAAGTACGATTTTACATTGGAAGCACATCGTTAGAGTTATCTAAGAGAATTTCTATCCATTACTCAACATGTAGGGATAGAAATAAACGTAATAGTACCGGTCTCAGCAAACTGAATTGGGAACTAAAAGACCACAATGAACAATTTCATTTAGAATGGTTGATTCTCCCAATCTCGATACCTTATGACAAAGGCAAGGAATTCTGTCTTCTCTGCAATTCTGAGCTATTTTTCATTATTTTTTCTAAAACTCCCCTAGTAAACACGGTTATAGAGCGAGCATACAGATGTAAACATTGGCAAAAACACAACTCTAGTGCATTATATACAATTTAAACTTTAATTTCCTTTATATTTAACATTCACTATTAATATCCCTACTCTTTCTGTAAGCTACTTATGACGTTATATCATATAAGGTTTTTTTAAACAATATTAATAGCGTTCAGTTAATCGCTATACAAATCCATCATTTTTTGTTAAAATGTCTTATTGACGAGTTTCGTTTTTTTCACTTTCCTGAAGAGAAGATTACATTGTTTATACCATTTATTCTTTTGAATAGTATCAGTGGAATTTTCGAAACATGTGTCGAATGTAAAAATATTTGATTTACACCTGCGTTAAACTCCATTTATTTATTCATATATATATATAGGAATATATATACATATATATATGAATATATATACATGCATATATATATATATGTATATATATATGAATATATATACATATATATATATGAATTATATACACACATATATATATATATATGAATATATATATATATATATATTATATATATATATAATTATTAATAAGGGTGAGAGAATTAGATACTAATTTAATAGTATATTTATTCAACACCAAGTGGCCTAGTGCTACGAAAACCTGGATTATTATAATATTTTATAACATATTATAATATTTTTACAAAATAAATATAAGAGAGTGGTCAATATATTGCTCACTCTAGCACCAGTTAATCCAAAAGGTTTCAACCACGAAGATACATGTTTCCCATGAAAGCCAGTACGACTGTTAGCTCACACGGACAGGGCAAGTAAAAAATAACAAAAATACAGATTATTTTGGGACAATTGTTTCGCTATTAATGAATTAAATGTAATATTACTTACAAAAAAATCCATTTGTAGCTCGTCAGCCAAGACTATCTGGATGTTCATCCAGATAGTCTTGGCTGACGAGCTACAAATGGATTTTTTTGTAAGTAATATTACATTTAATTCATTAATAGCGAAACAATTGTCCCAAAATAATCTGTATTTTTGTTATTTTTTACTTGCCCTGTCCGTGTGAGCTAACAGTCGTACTGGCTTTCATGGGAAACATGTATCTTCGTGGTTGAAACCTTTTGGATTAACTGGTGCTAGAGTGAGCAATATATTGACCACTCTCTTATATTTATTTTATATTATTTATATATATATATATATATATATATACACGTATATATATATATATATAATATATATATATATATATATATATATATATATATATATATATATATATATATATTAAGAGAGAGAGAGAGAGAGCAAGAGACAGATAGATAGAGGATGGATAGATAGACAGATAGATTGATAGATATCCATGCATATATGTATATATACATACATAATATATATAATTGTTAAAGAGACAACAAACGCTGAGGCAAAACAAGCATCTCGAGTCATATACGTCATTGTAGGAAAAATGTAAAGTGTCACAGCCGTTGCTGGGATATCCCAAAGTATGGGATATTACGTCATCGGAGACAAAGATGGAAAATGTGAAGGGTGTAGGTTAATGAAACGATGGCATAGAGGAAAGGAGAAAAGGAATAAAATAAAATGAAGAAAAAGAAGAAAAAAGAGGCATAAAAGTTCACGGTTCCACTTTCCAATAGTGTAGATGTTAGTCCATAAGTCCTTAGGTAGAGTCCTGTGTAAATCCATTTATGGTTAAAGCCTTAATAGTGTAAATACCCAGAGATAAACGTGAACGTATCGAAGGTTCGTAAGGGAATGATAGCGGAGGTGGTTATTAAGGGATAAAGAGATAGAAAAATAAATGGAAAGAGAGGAATGTAGGGAAGCATGAGGTCGAGAAAGTGATGGGGAAAAGCAAGGATTGGCATGAAAGACATCTGTATACGTATATCCTCCACTCTAATGGCAGCATTTTTCTTGATAATTATATTTAAGTTTATATTTATCTTCCGTATACATCCATATAAACATATTTATGTCACTGATTGTTCGTCTGTTATTGGTTTACTATTATTCACTGATCCTTTGTCATTTTGTAGCCGACCCTTCTTCTGCTGACCCGATGTCAGGAACTTTCCTAAGTTCATGACGTTAGATTTTCTGAACGAGACCCGGCTCTGGCACTAATCCTCTACTTGTGTATTTCACGCATCGCTTTCACACTTTACACACACACACACACACACACACACACACACACACACATATGTTCTACATGATGCAAATGATATATATATATATATATAACAGAAAAGAAAATAAAGAGAGAGAGAGAGAGGAGCGACAGAGAATATTTAGTGCTCAATTGTGTTAGGAATACTTTATATATATATATATATATATAATATATATATATATATATATATATAATATATATATATATAAAAGTAGTCGTGGTTGTACGTTAAATAGTTTGCTTCCGAACAACATGATTATAGGTCCAGTCCTACTGGCTGGTGTCTGCTACTATAGCCTATGGCTGACCAACCCCACGTGAGTTGATTTTGTTGAAA
>NC_043009.1:70572186-70577186 GCF_006345805.1 Octopus sinensis | reverse complement strand
AAAATAATACAATGCTTTCAACGATTTACAAATACCAAGTAGAAATTATTCAGTGAAAACCTTTGCTGGTTGGTCACTACCTTGGATTTATAATGCCTTTAAAAAACAATTATTTTAAATATAATATTTTTACTATCTTTTGCGTTATTTATATGTAACATGTAATTGCAAAGCATTTTTAGCGAGGCATTTTGTTACTTATATATTATAAAATCTGTAAGATTCAAGCTCACCACCTGAATACACAACTATTCCGTAAACCTTTCCATAAAAAAAATGAAGATTTTTTATAGCGTCTTATGCATATTAAAATTAGTTGACCTTCAAATGAAACTGCTTGTGATAATTTTTGTTTAATTATGGTTAAGATCTTGAAAGTAGGAAGGCAAATTTTGATTGAGCTTATTATATTTTAAAGAAACGAAATGGAATCAGCTTCGACTTACAAGGAGACTAATGGCATTTATTAACAAACTATTCATTTATGAAAAAAAAAGAAAAAAGAAAAAGAGAAAATGAAAGCATGCAAAGCGAGTCTGAACCTTCATAAGTTTCCTAGTCTAAAAGCAGTTGAGGAAACAACAGTAATACCGTATGTTGCACAGATTTTGATTTACAATGTTATTATCTTTCATTTCCTGACATCGAAAAACACGAAAACTAGATTTAAAATCTTAAAGATCTGACTATGCAAAAGCGAGCTCTAACTTCCATTCAATATGATATACGGGGAAAGTATTCAGCTTATTATGAGCAACTAATAGACTTGCAAAATAACTTAGGAGCCCAGTTGCTATTTTTGACCTAAAATAATAATTAGGATTCTATCAACAAAATCAGTTTTCTGTGTTGAGGAAGAAGTTATTTGCTGGTGGCACTTTCTTTCTCATAACTGCTTCTTCAAATTAAACCAGTCGCCTAAATAGCAAAGTAAGTTATAAATATACACAAGAGAAGAGACTTTGTTAAATACCAAGAATGGTGTTTTTTATGTTTTAGAAACCACGTTCAGTGCAAAGAAGATATAATTTATGATTTAGTTAATATAACATTTGAAATATAAGAATTTCTTCAATATATTATTTTCAATGTTTTCTTTTACATCTTAAAGGTACCCAAATACTGTTTTATGCTTCTTTTGTGTCTACCTGTATTAAAGTTAACATTTTATTTACGATCTATAACGCAATTTTTTGCAATTTTTTATTTCGAGATAATGAATAACATATGTATGTATGTATGTATGTATGTATGTATGTATGTATGTATGTATGTATGTATGTATGTATGTATGTATGTATGTATGTATGTATGTATGTATGTATGTATGTATGTATGTATGTATGTATGTATGTATGCGTGTATATATGTATGTAGTATGTATGTATGTATGTGTGTATGTATGTATGTATGTATGTATGTAAGTATGTATGTATGTATGTATGTGTGTATGTATGTATGTGTGTATGTGTGTATATATGTATGTAAGTATGTATGTATGTATGTATGTGTGTATATATGTATGTATGTAAGTACGTATGTATGTATGTATGTATGTATGCGTGTATATATGTATGTATGTGTGTATGTATGTATGTATGTAAGTATGTATGTATGTATGTATGTATGTATGTGTGTATGTATGTATGTGTGTATGTATGTATGTATGTAAGTATGTATGTATGTGTGTGTGTATGTATGTATGTATGTATGTGTGTATATATGTATGTATGTAAGTACGTATGTATGTATGTATGTATGTATGCGTGTATATATGTATGTATGTGTGTATGTATGTATGTATGTAAGTATGTATGTATGTATGTATGTATGTATGTGTGTATGTATGTATGTGTGTATGTATGTATGTATGTAAGTATGTATGTATGTGTGTGTGTATGTATGTATGTATGTATGTATGTGTGTGTGTATGTATGTATGTATGTATGTATGTATGTATGTATGTATGTATGTATCTATCTATCTATCTATTACCAATGTGTATATTATGTGTTTATATAATTTCGTTACGTAAAAGCGCAGCTTTTTTTTAGTAATTTCCATAAAATTTCTAAATAGGAAGAATTAGTCCACGCAAAGATTCCCGTAGTATGAGACAGTATGAGAAAATAAGGAAAATAGTCCAGTGTACAAAAGTTAGCTAACGATTTATTTTACATCTTTTTCTCTTTTTGCAAAACGCCAGTCGGTGAAAGGGCACACAGACTCAGAATAGATTCAGTGTACAGAATATTTCCCAAAAAGATGCTTTTCTTCCATTTCTTCTACTAAGGCACGACAGCAATCTCAACCTTTTTAGAAGTTCAACTGTGAAAATAGATTTATCAAAATCATCAACGTTCGTCTGTAAACGACGAATAAATAAAAGATCGCCTGTTTATTAACAACTACGATTTTAAGCTAAATATTTTCTTCCAGCAACCGAATTTCAGAAAGAGAACGAATGCTGTTCTCTGTCGTTTTTCAAACGTTTCTTTCTTTTATTTTGTTCTCTTCTGGTTGGCCTCATTATCTCTAATAGATTTCAATGTTTTACACATGAGGTTGCGTATACGGGCGTACGTATGTCCATATGATTTATATGAATGTATAGTTTATAAATGCATTTAGTTAACTGTCTACCTATCAATCTATTCATTTCTCCCTCTCTTCATATATATATATATATGTGTGTGTGTGTGTGTGTGTGTGTATGTGTGTGTGTGTGTGTGTGTGTATGTGTGTGTGTGTGTGTGTGCGCGCGCACGTGTAAGTGTGTGTACGTATGAATGAATAATCACACACACAGCACACAGTGTTCGGGTTAAATTTTCAAGAACAACTTGATATATTGGTAACCAATCAACGGCGTCGGTGAACATAAAGGTTGTAGTTGTAGTTGGGTAAAAACTTAGGTAACATAGATGACCGGGAGCCGTCTCAATATTGGTAAAAGTGTTTTCGCATCATGATGATTCGCGTCGCGTATCAAAGTGCCGCCATCGATGCTCTGTAAACGGTGAAATGCTGTCAGACGTGACATGTCCAGTTACAACAGAGACTACGTGGCCGTGCCCAGCAGGAAAGTACACACAAGACGTTCTGCCAGCGTCCACACGCCGGAGCTCATCACTGCATCTTTGAACATGATTGGAGGCTCGATTCAAATGCCTATGTATAGATCTGCTGTAGACAGCGGTCAATCTCTGGCTGGGGATGATTGTTGCTGAAAGCCCATACATATGGTATCAAGATTCGAATTTTTGTTATTCCTCCGGAAAGAGTGGCAAGTAGTTATTGAAGTAATTCTACGACTTCAGCAGCCACAATTTCTGGCCTCCTCATTTTTCCCGATTCTAATTCCATGGAATACTAAGAGTGGCGCACAGCTCAGAAAAACACCAACATCGAAGAAAGCGTGTGCCAGGTTTCGGAGCCGCCTTGCGGCCGTTGTGGATTCCGTGGGCGTTTTGTTTTTAAGTAAACTGTTATCTACTAGCCATAATTTAGTTGATATTCTTCAATTGTTTAAAAATACGTATATGTAGGATGGGGAATAGTTTTCTTTTCCTTACATGCGAACTGTTAAATTTATCCCGATCACCCTGCATACATATAAGTGTATGTAAGTATGTATATATACATATGTACGCGGAGAAGTCAAAACTCTTTCGCCATAATATATCTTTATTATTGTCACACTGTCTTATGTGCACGTGGGCTTATAATTGGTACTGTGGTAGTCACATGATCGAATTTTGAACCTGATCACGCCTTTTTCTTTCTGGCTTTAAAGTGAAAGCATGGCTGCTCCACTAGCAATGTGCACCAAAGAAGATCAAAGAGCAGTGATCCGATTTCTCTGGAAAAGGAGTGTACGACCAACAGTGCAAGATACAGTGCTTTGCTGACCAACGAACTTATGCCAGTAATTCGCACCAAACGCCGAAGCCTGTTGTCGAAGAAAGCTTTGTTGTTGCATGACAATGCACGCCCACACACGGCTGTCCAGACCGTTGAAACCATTAACCGATTAGGGTTTGAGATGTTGGAACACCCTGCATACAGCCCAGATATCACCCCTTCCGACTATCACATCTTTGGGCTGTTGCCGTGTAATAAAACTCTCTAGTGAGTCAGTTTTCGGGGTTGCATCATGATTATACTGATATAATGTAGGATAAATATATTAATAACAGTAATTTTAGGACTGAATTTATAAATATTTAATGCATCACTACGCGCGTTTCCACAAATCACATGATTCTAACATAGCAAGAAGAGATAAAAATATGATAAAAGTCATATTTATGTCGTTTCTGTGCGCTCGGAAAAGCATACGTCCACCATGACGTTATTCATCGCATGTGTTCCATAATTTTCTTTGGGGAATAATTTTTCTCGGGATTATTTCCTCATAGAAAGTTCTTCCCTCCTTCGAGTGTACACAACCTTGTTAATTATGATTTCACAAGTCTATATTTTTATAACGCATCATCGTGCGCCTCTAGTCAACATAGATAGATGTGTGTTTTATACCTACATAATAGTATGTCACATAATAAAGTCACATAATTGTATGCGATTCTCTTGGCCACATTTCTCGTACGACTACTCTAATAGAATTGACGAGATGAAATTGGAATGTCAGAAAATGTTTTTTTCAGAACCAATCTGCGATTATTGCTGATTTCTTTATTCACATATGGAATTCGAATGGCTGCTGGTCAACTGTGCAGCTAAATCTCTACGGCTGGGAATCCAATGCATACCAATGCAGCCTGGGAATCCTGAAACGGAAGAAAGCATTGTACAACATCTTTTTACATAGTGGTACACGCTAGTTTGCAATTCCTTTGTGCGCTTGAATCTGCGGTCAATATTTGAAGGCCCGGATGATGTAATAATGCTGATTGCTCTCCCTATGCATTTTAAAGCATATTCTTACAGCAAACCGTCTCTTACAGAATATACCTTGCAGCATAAACAAATCATTATTG
>NC_043009.1:70537186-70567186 GCF_006345805.1 Octopus sinensis | reverse complement strand
CTTAATGCATGCTCTGTATGAAATTAATTAGATGAGAATAAGAAAAATAATTGGTTAACGGAAATTGATATTGAAGAATAGATTCCCACTGACGATTAAATGACAGCTCAGTTTTTTACTTTGACATGAAGACTTTTTGATATTTTGCCTTAGCTGCAGACTTCCTATGCTCAGGCATTAAAGGCCCGGGGAGTAAGGAAGATTGTTTCGGTATTGCTATCAGGGTCAACCCACGAAACCTAACGCAGGTGCGTAGTATTTGGATTTGAACTTCCGTTTTCATTTTGTGATACATATATGTAAAGTATGTGTTGAAAATCTATAAATCTTCTACTCCTCAGAAATCCGTATATTTTCGTGTTCCGAATGCTATACGTCTGGTTCTCTCGTTCATAATGGCCTGCCCATTCCCACTACTATCGCCTATACCGGAAATCTTTCTGCTACACCGGAGACCTTTCTATTGTACCGCGCCCTCCTCCCCCTCCTCTATATTAGCACTCTATCAATGACAGCATACAATATGAAAGGTATACCAAACACCCCTTGCATTGGACATATAAGGGAATTAAGGACCCTTGCAGTTAATTAATCAGTTATTTTATGCCTGTGTATAAACAATGTGTACTACATTCATTTCTCGAAGATACAAAATGTATGAAAAGAATGAATGACATAAAAGTTATTTGTGGGCACAAACTGATATGATATGCCTCTTGGAAAACCCTTCGTCCAAACCTTTTATGACGACACTCTTTTGCAGTCCACGTCGATGACAAATGACAGTGACATTATCTTCGATGCTGATAAGTTCAAAGGTCATGTTGGGCAGCGTCCGGGTGACTTCCATGGTGTGCATAGAGGCTATGGATTGGAACTCGGAAAGAAGAGATAAGTCTCTTTGAGTTCTGTGATGCAAACGACCTAATGATCTGCAACTAATTTCAGAAAAACAGCCTGTCACCTGATGACGTAACAATCTGGTAGCCGCACAAACCAGATTGAAAACGTTTGCACCAGAAAATGGAATAGCTAGTTGCCCATGAATGCGACTTCATATTTCGGCCTTGAAGAATTTCAAGAAGTAAGCCAGTCTTGAAAAGGAAGATGTGGAAGCTTAAGGATGTGTACACAGTAGAAGCTATGGACACATAAGAAACGGAAAGGTATCCTTGGAAAGTTATTCGAGAAAGTAGTCTTTGTATGTGACAGATGTGCTGGTAGAGTAAACACTAAGAACACACAGGAAATAGATTTCCTCAAAACATGACCATCGGGAAAGAATCCTATGAAAGCGTAGTTGCAGGAATAAGAATTGGCTGGGCAAAGTTCAGAGCATTATTACCTTTGTTGTTAAAGAAGATCCTTTCCTTCAGAGACAAAGGCAGATTGTGCAGTTGCTGTGTACAGCTACGCTGCATGACAGCGAAATGTGTGCTGTGGATATTAAGGACATGCAAAGAAAGGAAGCTTGAAAGGTGTGACGGATGTGCATGCACACCAGTGGGTGTGCACGTAGGAAAATTGTGAATGTTTAGAGACATAGATTGGATGCTCTAATATTTATACAGCTAGGCCGGCATCTAGACGGCCTAGCTGTTGGGGGTATTTGTCTCCCCTTCGTAAATATATAAGGACACAGGAAATGTGTCGAAGCCGACAGGAAGCGTCGATACTTCCTAGGGCTAAACAGCGGTGGTGTAATCCCCTACTGTCACGTTAAGTTGACAGTATACAACCACTCTATAAGGAAAAAGATATCGATATAGTCTTGGATAGATAGATAGATATTTAGAGATTTATTGATATATATATATATATATATATATATATATATGTGTGTGTGTGTGTGTGTACATATGTGTGGGTTTGTGAGTGAGTGTTTTTGTGCTGGAATAAATAGACGTTGCGTCTTTCAAAGAGTTCCAGAACAGTTTGAAAATTTCGATCCAATGAAATCTTAGAAGCCACTGTGGCCTATTTTGGGAAGAAATTCCGAAATTCTATTGTATGAAGTGAGTTATTGCTCGGCTAAGATATTCTGGTTTTTATACATTCGCTCATTTGCGCTGGTCCTGAAAAATAGTACTATTTTTACTGTATCCCGTCTTTGAAATTTTCCATGTAGAAAATAAACTTAAAAGGAAAATAAATTGAATGACACATCTATTCTGTTCCCAGTATATTTTCTGTGGTACTTTTCGAAGCTTTTAATATAAGTTCATAACTTTTACCTATTATCTTTTACTTGCCTCAGTCATTAGACGGCGGCCATACTGATGCCTTGAGGAATGTTAGCGAAACGAATCGATTGCAGTACTTTTCTCCAATGTGTTCTTTATTCTATGTTCCATTTGCTGAAATTACGGGTTCGTAAAACAACATCGGTTTTTAAAAGGTGGCACGAAAACACACTCACAAAGACGTACATACACACACACATATCTACCTTACAATCTCTCACTCTCTCTCTCATATATATATATATATATATTTACATACATATATCTATGTATGTATGTATGTATGTATGTATGTATGTATGTATCTATCTATCTATCTATATATATATATATATATATATATATAATATAAATCTGTCTCTCTGTCTCTCTGTCTCTCTGTCTCTCTGTCTGTCTGTCTGTCTGTCTCTCTCTCTCTCTCTATATATATATATATATATATATAGTTTTTATTCGAATATATTTATTTGTCATTGCTTTCATTATTATATCACAAGTATATATTTTAATTTTCATCCCTACATATTATTAATTTTATATGAATGTTTATAGACATAAGTCACGTGAGAATTTAGTTTTTGTAAATTTTTATTTTTTATTTTTTCATTTGCATTTTTTAATCTTTTTAAATTTTTATTTTTCATTTTTATTAATTCCATTTGAATTAAATTGTGGCTTGCATAGTAAGGTCCGGCGAATCTATTTACACATACACATACTTATATGTTAAGATTAAAATATAGTATTTGGTATCGAACTATGATAAAGTTATTTAGAGACCTGATGATTGGGGTTGCGTTTTAAGAAAGGTTCTTGTAAAACACTGCATGCTTAAGGAACCGTAAAAGAACCTCAAGAAACACGTGTAGCAGAGATTTAGAAATGAGTAGTAAGTATTAAATTAAAATTCTTTTATATGGTGTGATGAAGGGGACTACTACCTCTAAATAACATATATATTTCCTCATTGAGAATAATTTGAACCCCTGTCATGCCGGAATTTTTATTCCCTAATAAATAAAATTATATATATATATATATATATATATATATATATATATATATACACACACACACACACACACACACACACATATATATATATATATATATATATATATATATATATTATATATATACATTATTACATTATTACACTGGGAATGAACAAAGGAGAAATTCCTTTAAAAAAAGGTTTAGTCGTATAACGGTACTTATAGTAATAGACTTTTATATCGTTTCTTATAAAATAGCCCTTGATGTAATTTATTTTATACACAAGGAAAAAATTGATATATTTGCATTAATTTTTACCTTAATTAGATTTGCAGGCTGGCTACTTGATAAAACCTTATATAGCTTTTATCCTTCTATTATAATGAAAAATTAAACCGCAATATATTCAGCGCTGAATTATTCCGATTATACACGTGCGGCCGAGATGAACAAGAGAAGCCCCCTTTCATGGATATATAACTGTGAATGCCCCGCTGGATGCGTTGTTGTTCGCACGGTATATAAAAGTTTCTATATTTATAATTCCTGGTTATGTTCGTACTGATGAATAGAGAGCGTGTTATAAATGCTGACCATGAAACCATTAATGCTATACAACTAAACCCTTTTCGTAAAAGAATTTCTCCTTTCTGCGTTCCCCCAAATTTGGTGCCTGTGTATATTTATTGAAGTACTTTGATTTAGAGTCCCCTTAGAGCGTGTGGCGTTACTTCTAGTAATATAATAATGTATTTTATATATGAGGGAAAAATTATATACGTTGTATTAACATCTTTCTTTAATTGGTTCTGCACACTGGCTACTTGATAAAATCCTATTTAGATTTTATCCTTACACACACACACACACACACACACACACACACACACACACACCACACACACACACACACGAGACGGCATACTTTCAGTTTCCATCAGCCAAGTCCACTCACACAAGTCATTGGCCGGCCTGTGGCTAGAGTACATGACATGAAAGTAGCACACAGTGTGACTGAACTCAAACTCATGAATATGTGAAGCAGGCCTCTCCCCACCCACCAACGCCTTGCACCTATATTTCCTATATTAAATATAATAATTCAAGCTGTGCTCAACAATCGGGGACGTTTTCTTTAAACGGTTGACTTCCTCAGAGCGCGCTTAGAGACGGCAGTTGTAAAGGGATACAGAGTGGAATTTATATGCAACTATCTCTATATCAGGTTATTCTTTAACAACCTTAAGGATTTCGGAGTCGAAAGGATTTTTCTTATTTTTACATTTCGTGGTCGTATACAAACATGCTATTCACCAATCTTACTGTAAGCCCTCTATTTTCGCGAAGGGGAAGATTTTCCAGGGAACTCGTTTCGATATCTTGATAAGACAAAGTGTTTAACTTCCCAAATTTCGTTAGTATTGAAAAGGCTTCGGAATTCCTTTGCAAACTTTGAGAAAGATTTATGGTCTTAACGTTGCCATAATCAAAATCCAGAATTATGACTAAATATTAAAAACCCCACAGCTAATGAGGCTTTTACAAGTTTGAAAGGAATGGACTCTTGTACTTTTCGGAACAAGCCGGAAAAAATTTACGGAACCTACCAAGAAAACAGGTAACGTTATATTTGAAGATTAAAACTCGGAAATATTTGTCATGGGATAAAATGGGAGAAATTAGCAAAGGCCATGTCATATAACATTAATAGAAGACTAAGGAAACATTGAAGCTACTTTCGTTAAGAATTTGAGTCTCAATAGAAATTCGAAAGTGATTTTCGCTTCTAAAGAAAAAAAAAAAGTTTTCAAAATTTATTTATACAACAGTATACGTTTGTAGGCAAATGGATGGTTGGTATTCATAAACGTTGCTATTATATACAGGCGTACAGGGGCGACCTCGAAAAAAGAAATGAGTGTGTGAAATCTTATAAAGCCTAAAATCATGTCGGTTGTTCCTGATTATCTCGATGGATTAACTGCTTTTCATAATGTTTGTGTATTCCGTTATGTACCCTTATTTGTGAATGTAATGTGTATTCCGTTATGTACCCTTATTTGTGAATGTAATGTGTATTCCGTTATGTACCCTTATTTGTGTATGTAATGTGTATTCCGTTATGTACCCTTATTTGTGTATGTAATGTGTATGAGTGCATCAGTTTTAATTGTAAGTATATCATACAGACAATTTATATATGTGCATATATATATATATACATCTATGAAGTCTAGATATTTGGATTGGATCATTTGATTTATTATTATTGAAATTATTTACTGCAATATTTACATCTCTGCTATTCGCTGTGTCTGCTTAATGTTCTGTATGCGATACCATCCGCGTAACGTGATTCTGTCTGCCGTTTTGCCTTTTTATTGGGTTGCATATTGTTTTCTTTCCTTTCATCACTTGACGTCGTTTTTATCCGTTAAAATCTCATTTATTCATTCCATCTTTACTTACTCGTAATATATGCAAATTTATTTAGAATGTTCGGAATAACTATCGCAATGACTTACACTACACCCACATCTAAAAGATTCGTTGGAAAAAAATCAGTTCTGGAAAATTCTATGACAGCGCAGTGAAGCTGAATATCTAAATAGTTTGTTTCGCAGCCACAATATGCCGGGTTCGATCCCAGTGCTAGGGCATTCATCATTTTCTCTAGAATCTAGTTACTTTGTACTTGCGAGTGAAATTATCTAGACAGAAACTGTACTGAAGCACGTCGGATGGAATATACCCGGAATTTAAAAGAGTACAGCCTTTATATAAAGGGAACGCGTCTTTACGGAGAACCCAGCCATTTATACTTTCATGGAACAACCGAATCATCATCATCATCATCAAACGGAGACCCACCACCGCCACCACTACAGTCATATATATATATATATATATATATATAGGTGGGATGAATATATATATATATAATACAATTGTTTGTTTGTACTCCACCTGCCTTGGTCTTTTGTTTATTTTCATAAAGCTTCCCGTTATATATATATTATATATATATATATATATATATGCATGTATATATATATATATATATATATATATATATATATATATATATATATATATATATATATATATATATATATGTATGTGTGTATGTATGTATGCATGCATGTATATACGTATGTGTATGTGTCTATCTATATCTGCCGTTCCCATGATCACTTCACCTAGCTCTGAAGAATATTCAAATAATGTGTTTTTTTTAAATACTATACTGCTGTAAAAGGACAACTCTCGGGCGAAAATCGCAGCTACTGGCGTTTAAACAACGCACGCACTCACTGCCGCACACGCACACATCCGCACGCACACACTCACACACATATGGATGAGTGTAAGCTTTTATATGTGTGTGAATATTTTCATATTGATGAGAGATTCTGGTTTAGAAAGTTGAGAACTTTTAACTAGAGCTCTTCTCTTTTCCTTTGCATTTATAGTATTCCGCAGATGATTTGCCGGCCGCAACTGTGTCGCTAGGTTTTTGAGGAGGTGAATTTATTTGTGACACATTAGCTAATCCCTTGTCTCGCTGACAGCAACCAAGTTAAAATAAAGGGCTTTGATCAGCCGAACTCGCCTGAAGTTTTCCGGCACAGATCAAACTTCTGGATTTTATATAAGAGCATTCTATCACCTAGCATTCTCCAATCGAAGGAATTTAAAAAAGAAAAGAGTAGGTTTGTGCATTCAGAGATTTCTTCTCTTAAACGGGTTGTTGCTATCACGGCTAAGGGGTCCTAATTTCCTCCTCTCTGAAGAGATGTTCTAATAGCTATTACGCGTCGGTCAGTCACTTGCAAAGTATTTTATAGAAAGTTTGTTCATTATCTTCAGTACAATTATGTAAGTAATATTTTGTCATTGGACCGGCAGCGAATGTGATTTGTTCACTTTTTGAAGTCTGATGCATTTTACCTTTTGGATTTGTAGCGAATGGGTGGCGAGGACCCAACCATGAGACAATTTCTATGGTGGGTTGCGACTGTTGTAGCTCTTGTATTCGACTGAACGTGTACATGCGTTTTCTTTGTGTTTGCGTGCCTATAATTGTATGCGTGTACCTATTTCCAACAATGTTCATACACCATACCAGAGCAGTGCCTACAAGTGTTTTACTCTGTCATATTAACAAGTACTAAGTTTTCAGTGTGGTATTATTTTTCTATTTCTATTTGTCGCAACAATTTTATGGAGAGAAAAAAAAAACGACACAGACGCACTTATAGACACACGCTTGCAGACACACATGCACGCACAGGCACACACACATTCACACATGCACGCACAGGCACACACACATTCACACATGCCCTTACCCACGCTAACACACTATGCTATTGTCGGTTATAATAGTGAAAAGTCGAGAGAGAAATGTGGGGCTGATATAGAAAAACGGAGGAAATATTCCTCCTCCACCCAAACACCAGAAAAGAAAAAGGAAACAGAAAAGTCAACACAGAATGACGTTACGTAACATGAGAGGTTGTCTTGCAAATGTAGCAGTTTGAAGTAATGGTTCTTCTGTGAATTGTGGTTTCTTACCACAGAATCAGCAGGTTTTCTTCTATTGCACTATAATGTGTAAAGAAATATCAAATCATATATGTGTGAGCGTATGTGCGTACGTATATATATATATTATATATATATATATACATCTGTATATATATATATATCTGTATATATATGTAATATATATTTATATGTAAGTATGCATATGCGTGCTTGTGTGTGTGTGTGTGTGTGTGTGTGTATTATCTATTAGCCTGTATGTGTGTCTTTATGTACAGTCTCCTCCAGGGGTCTGTACATAACGACTGTAATTAGTCTTCTACATTAACGACTAAGATTAGAGACAGAAACGATAAAAAATGTTATAAGCGGCCCTATGAGTGTTTCAACTCGTTTCTCCCGCTGTTTATATATTTACGTCTGTTTTGGGATATCTCGAAAAGCCAGGTCAAAGCTGATTAATGTCATAACATTGCGACGGCTTAACTTTGACTTCCAACGAGACATTTATTCCAACACAACGTGTTAGACGAGACTGTTCTGTCTGCACTCCGCATTATATTTGATCTATTTCAGTGCTTCCTTCATACTCTGTCCCCTTGGGATCCGATAAAAGGCCCCATTATATATTTACTTGTTACTTAAATATTATTTGGTTTTTTTTGTATATAACAGAAATAATTATACAACACCACCGACTGTGTATCCCAGAATGGCTTCTACGGGAATTTGAAAAATCATTCTTCAAATCGGCAGTACGAGTGTTTCGAATCGAGCGAGGATCTATTTATATATATATACATATATATCTATATCAACCAGAAAAGTGCAGAACTGTGAGGTGAATATATATCTATTTAGCCACGAGATAACCTTAGGGCCGTTTCGCAGCCTACCTCATGTTGGATTAGTTTCAACGTGGAAGATATGATGCCAACATGTTAGCCTTAATATTCATGCCCTCAATTACACAATGCGTTTGCATAAGCATAAATCAACATAAATACAGAAATCTAGCTCATCAGATCACCAGAACGCCATCGTTGCACCAACCATCAAACGCCATATAAACAAATCGTCACGTGATTTACAAAAGTTGGTTATTTTCTTTGCTATTTGAACACTCTTTAAATTTGTTTTCAGTGCGGTGGGTTTTGTTTATTTTCCCCAATTATAATTCGAACTGATGTTGCAAAAACTTGCTCCAATTTCATGATTTTCATATGTTTTATGATAATAGATTTTCTCACTCAGTTCTGTTGAATCGTGGTTAGGATTTTAGCAATGATAAATACTAATAAATATTATTATATTCTATATCAAATATAAAAATGTGCAACGTACATGAAGTGCGTGCACAGATGTTTGCAAATTGTACACGATTTCCAACCCAATTATATCCGTGTATTGGTGGTTTATTATTCAATTTTCAGCTCGTTCTGTGAATATAATTTTCCTCACAAAACAGTTTGTATATCTGTGTGCGTGTGTGTCCGTGCGTAGGGGCGTGGGCTGCTATTGTTCAAATCGTGTCACATGTTTTGTTGGAAATAGTACTGAAATTCCAGCGACTCCAACTCCATCAGATTAGAGATCCCAACCTGAATTACTAAGAGTGGATGTCGCGGCAGGAATGCTTTGGTTCCTCACTGTCTGTATATTATTTGAAGGAACGTGAGGCGACATCGATGTTGGATGCGGATGTATAAATGTTTGTGTGTGCGTGCTTTGTGTATGAATGTGAGGAGGTTCGTGTGTGGTGTGTATGCATGTGTATCTGTTTTGTGTATGTGATGAGGGGATGCGTCGACGTGTAATCCGGCATTCGGGTGAGGACTGGTAATAGCTGCTCGATGCTACGTAAGCACGTGTTTTCTAGGTGGTTTGTGCTTATGGCTGCGGGTGTGTATCAGCCACGTGAGCGTGCTTGCCCGCACGTATTCATGTGTGTCATATGTATACGTTACATGAGTGTGTATCAGTTGTGTGGTAGTGTGTGTGTGTGTGTGCGCAGGTGCGAATATGTGTACGTGAGAGTCTACTCTATGGATGTGATATTGGGAGGCTTGCATGAATATGTGAGCGTATGAATGTCGGATTCGGATTTGTATGCACATTTCTGCATTTACCTCTGTAAGTATGAAATGAGTGTATGTAATCTGGATCAACGAGTGTACATGTGAATGCGTGTGTGTATATAGAGTTTGCATGTATGCGTACCTCTGATGTGTGTGGAAGTACGACTGCTATACTCTCTAATCGCCATGCATATAGGATTGGTGTGTGGGTGTGCATGTGGAGTGATGTGCCGGTGTGTTGTGTGTGTATATCGATATATCGTTGCTATTCTGTTAAACTGCCGTACGTTCAAATTTGGCCAAATGCGTTTTTTTACTTTTTCCATATTTAATTTTCGTTGCAATAGTCGGTTGTTTTGGTCAAACTGTCGTATCTTCAGCTGCTTCAGATGCCAAGATATCAAAAATTGTCAACAGTTTAGCATTTACCAAAAGTGTATTAAGCCCCACATACAACAGTTTTGCAAAAATATTTCTGACTGGAAATATCGTTCATGCATTGAATTACCATTTTATGCACCCAACAAAGTAGTATTGTTAAACTGAAACTGTTGCTAATGGTTGGTAATGTAAAAGAAAGGGAACGGGGAAAAAGTATTTTTTCGTTTTCTGAAAAAGCAACGTTTTGGACTTACGACACTTTTGCATAATAGCAACGATATGTGTATATATATATATATATATATATATATATGAATTTTTTGTGTAATGAGACAAAAAAACAAGGCTGTATAGATATTGGAGCATTTATAGATAGAAGGTCTTACAGCTGTTTCTAGAATATTAATTAATAATATCCCTTCATCGGAGACGGTGTAAGAGGATGGTTAAGTAATAGTTAGTTTAGATGTGATACAAAATAGAGAGTGAGGTGGAAGAAATACACTGACCACTACCTACACTGACCACTGACCAACCTATATCTTAATTTTTCTGTTTTATTTTCCTTATTCTCTTTATTCATACCCTCAGGAGTTTTATTCTGTATATTCGTTTTTACCAATCTTTCTTCTTTCTCTTTAATTCCTTCTTTCTCCCCTCCTTTTATCTCTCTCTCTCTCTCTCTCTCTCTCTCTCTCTCTTTTCTTTGTCATTCCTCTCTTCCTGTTTTCAATTTGACCAAACTAATACACTCCCTATTTCATGGTCAGTTTAAACACAAACCTCGAATCTGCTACACTCTATATAAATTACCTACTGGGAATGACCGACCTTAAGAGAATATTACTTTGCTTAAAAACTCTATATCTGGATGGACTCATATTAAACTCTGTTGGACTTTTGGATTTTACTCAAAGAATATTGGAATATTACACATATATACCATTATGCCTATAAAACGTATTTATGAACTCAATAACCATTCATATCTTACATCTATTTTCTTTCCTCCACCTCACTCTCTATTTTGTATCACATCGAAACTAACTATAACTTAATTTTCCCTCTCACACCTTCTCCGATGAAGGGATATTATTAATTAATATCCTAGAAACAGCTGTAAGACCTTCTATCTATAAATGCTCTAATATCTATATACCCTTGGTTTTTTTATCTTATTACGCAAAAAATTCATATATACACACGCTGACAGAACCAACGCTGAACCCTTTATTCGCAATATTACCGAATCTGGAACTTAATCATGGTCTGTCTATATCACTTATTCAGCATTACCTGACACCTTTGGGTCTCACTGACATCATTATCTCTTATAACCTCAACTTCTCGCTAATATATACATATATATGAAAGTTCATGATACAAGTGAATCAGGTATTTAAATGTTAAAGCACCGGGTCGGTGTATTTATATACATATATACTTATGTGTACATATATACACATATACATATATGTATATATATATATACACACACACACAACACACCGGCACATCAGTCAACATGTGGATAATGATTCATTCCATTCACTGCTGCTGTTTCCAAAAATGTATCTTTTTTTTGACGAATAGAGATATTACGTCATGCAAAATAATCCGTTTTCATCAGGTGAATATACACAAATTACACATCAAAAAATAAATTCCCAAATCACCAGTTTGTGCCACTTCATGATTCTCTGATCATTAACAGGCAAAAGAATGAATTCGCTATGCTGAAATTAGTAGTTAATATAGGGAATACATTACGGCGATATGAGAGGTGGTGGAAAGCATCTATAGCAGTAGGAATATTAGAGGAACGGGTTTGCACGTACACACACACATACACACACATATATATATATACATATACATATCCAAGTATGTACACTTACATACGTGCGAATATTTGTATGCACGCTCGCGGCTTGTGCGTATAATTAGTGTTTATGAATCGCAGTGAAAGAATACCGTACAAATCCAACTGCCAGGTTATTTATTTAAAACCGATCATCTCATTCGGTTATTACTGCATCGATGCTACTTATTGCGTCGAGTTTGATGTTGGCGTAAATATAAATAGTGATCCTATGTTGAGTTGCAGCATACGATTGTTATTATTGGTTATGTTCTGCGTGACATGTGGACTTACAAAGATATTGGTGAAGTGAAGTAAGTTTCCAAGGTGAGCTAAGTTCCCATGAGTGAGGCCATGATTTATGTAGTATTCTAATTATCATTTAGAAAAAGGAATTCCTTGTGAAGTTTGGTAAACAATATTCATTAAATTTTAGTGTTTCGTAAAATGGAGGAAGAGATCCATCTCATTTGATTATATTTTGTATTTATGAACTCTTAACATCCAAAGTTATCTACAATGAGAGAGATAGAATGGGAGAAACGGTACACAGGGTGCTTAATTGCCCCTATGCTTGTGTGTGTGTGTGTGTGTGTGTGTGTGTGTTTGTGTGTGTCTGTGTGTAATGCACATATTTATATATACATAGATATATGTGTATATATGTGTACGTGGGCGTGTGTGTAATGCGTGTATCTATATTATCTATATATACATAGATATATGTGTATGTGTGCATTTGTGTGTGTGAAGAGAGAGGGAGAGAGAGAGCAAGAGAGAGAGAGAGAGAGAGAGAGAGAGAGAGAGAATGATAATCTTACCAAATCTCAGCAAATTATTGTTGTCGCCAAACTAGCAAGATGTGTCACAAGTTATCAAAAATTTACTTTGTCGAATGTCTTTCTAGATTTTGGAAAAAGAAATGTATATAACGCAGTCAGAGTACGTATGCACTGAGGTGAGCAGTTTGTAATATAAATTGTGACGGGCTTTTCTTTCAGAATGTGGTACATATGAATAGAAGTTGCATCACAGAATGAACTGGATAGATCAAGAAAGAATATTTGGTGAGTGACTCATTGCAAATCTTCAGTGTTACAAAATGAATGAATTTCAACAGAAATCAAAATGTTAATAAAGACCGCAAAAGAAACATTGAATTTTTATATGGATTTTCTAGCTATATATCTCCCATGGTTCTAAGCGCAGAGTGCTACGAATTGTAACAGTCGGTTAGGAAATTTAATGTTGGTATAATAGTTTTGGAGGTGAGTCTGACGTTTGTCTACATAAGGCAAGTTGAGAAGAATGTATTTGAAAAAAGTCCGAGAAAGATTTCATGGTGCTCAGTTCAGGATGCGTTGGAAAATATGGGCAGAAAAGTTTGTTAATATTCAGCATAGCTTGTTTTTAACCATTTCGAAGTTCATGTCAAGTAGGACGAGTTAAAATAAAGACTGTATGTCAGTGAAGGTAAGAATGTCTTGTCATTGTAGTTGTAGCAAGTTTATCACTAAGTTTATGGGAGAGAAGCCATGTGAGAGAAGCCATGGTTTGCCACTGACGACGAGTGAGAAGTTTTCGAGTGACCGAAGGAAAGATAGGAGAAACAGAGGAAGAAGGAGTTGTTAACTCCTTGAAAGTTGGCGAGTGGAGAGAAAAAGACGTAGGTTGCCTCCGAAGCATCTTACATTAAATATTTTAATACCGAGCGCATTGAGGATGATAGTAATCT
Organism: Octopus sinensis; assembly: GCF_006345805.1. NCBI lineage: Eukaryota > Metazoa > Mollusca > Cephalopoda > Octopoda > Octopodidae > Octopus > Octopus sinensis. The sequence goes on along the minus strand of NC_043009.1, from coordinate 70,553,344 downwards.
CTGCAATGAAAAAATACTAAATACGTTAATATTATCTGTGTTAAATACGTCAACACTTCCTGAACTAAATAAGTTAATACTCCTCGCACGAAGTATGATAATATACCATACATGAAAGATGTCAATATTCTCTGCTAAGAAGAGAACCGTCCATATATAAATTTGCTTCATCTTCAACAACATTTTTTCGGAGCAAAAACACAATTGCCATGAGTCTGCCCGATAATCTCAGCACAATCCAAATTCCACTGCATAGAACACTGCTGTTGTTAGACGCTGTTCTAAAAGTAGACCCTACTGACATGACTGGAGTGTGTTGTCAAAATCTTCCACAAGAATATGAATTGGTTTTGCATTACATGGCATTACTCAAGCAATTTGTTAATTTTGTGAACTTTTCTATTCTTAACACTTTCACAACAAGAAATATTGAGTCGTTTTTGTGTAATACTTGCCGTAACGAAGCAAACACTTACGAAACTTTCACTTGAAAAAAAGAAAAGAAAAGAAAATGAGAACTGGATAAAGATTAATTGTGGGCCTTTCAATTAAGGAGTTCTCATGCCACCCCATGCCGGATGCACTTACAGACACTAGCATTAGTTTTGTTGAAGACGAGAACATAATGATTCGAAGTATTTGCGGCTAATGTGAGAGACATTGCGGAAACCAGGCCCCAGGTCTAGTTGGGATATCTAGAGTGTTTTCTTCGCGGTTGGATTTTCCTAAATGAAATAAGGAAGTCGCGTGATCTTGTAGTATGGGTGCTGGGCTCATAATCTTCAGGTTGTCAGACCGACTGCCGGAACATTCAAGGCGTGGTCGTTCTTGAGTAATGCACTTCAATTCACGTTCATTGAACTACAAAGGGTTACCACCAGCCGCAGCAGCGAAGGATTCACTCTGTGTCATCACACAGCTTGTAGGCTTGAGGCAGACATTAACAATTTTTAGTTGTAAGACAAATGAAAAACGAGAGCTTCCAACGTTTGCTCTGTTTGCGTTGGCGCGCGGCTGTGCCTGTGTTTTCGTTGAAACGAAAGCAAACAGTAAACGCGCTGTCTTTATCTGACATAGACATCTCCTATCTGCTTCGTAGCGATTGTCAAACCATGGCATCTTTTGCTTCTCCCCACTCATTACAAATGTATTCTTCGCTCTAGTGAACGCGGCCTATATGTAACATTTAGCTGAGTCAATAATATAAGTAGATAATGCTTGCTTCCGGATCAAGTTTAACTTTACTTACAAATATCCAACTACCGCAGTAAACCATACGGGACAGTGATACGACACAAGCGCCTTCAAAGAAGCGACTGTTTGTGTTGTATGACTAGAAGATGAGTGTGTTAGTGTATTATACATTTAAACTAAGATTACTGAAAAGCTCTTCTGCAAGCATTTGGGGGTTAATGCTCTTTGATTTTCTGTCACATGACATTAAAAAACAACAACAACAAACTAATTACCTTGCAATCGTTAATGAAGGGGGCTAATTAGAATTGCTCTTAACGCGTCGAATAAAACAGTTTATATTACTCTCTTCAGCACACAGAGTTCCGAGTTCGATCTACTTAGACATTCAACCTTTCAGGCTAGCTATGTTACCAACCCAGTATCGAGAGCAATTCTTTCCCACACCTCAACCCCTTCTCTCTCTCACACACACACACACTCTTCCTCACACTCTTTCTCTGTTTCTCACCCTCTCGCTCTCTCTCTCTCTCTCTCTCCCTTTCTCTCTCTCACTTTCTCTTTCTAAAACAGATCACCTGTGATAAGTTAAGCAGAAAGAGTTGATCCGCCGGATTTAGATGCCAAATTTACGCTGCATGTCACGACAGCTTTCCGATTCCGTCAGAACGTGAAATCTTCAGGAAAGACGTCATTAGCTGCAGCTTTCTAGGAATTACAACCAGGAAAACAACATTGCCTTTCTTTTAATCAAATTTTGATAAAATATTAGAAATGGCTTTAGCTTTGTTGAATTTTTTATCAATGATTTTTAACGAATATTTCCATATTTTTACTTCCAAACTGTTTTCCTTCATCCTAATATTTTTGGATTTCCAAAAATATATAATTAGTAAATCAAATAATTCTAATAGTTAATTCTATGAACTTTTCTGTCCTAGAACTTTTACAACAAGAATTAGAAAGAAGAAAAGAAACAAGATATCCACAACCACATTTGATCGAACCGAAATAAAATGATGTTTCCACGCGAGATTTTGATGCATGTCATTTCCATTTCTTTTTAATTTAAGAAATTGAAATTTTATCTCTTCTTCCGACTTGCAATTGGCGATTGCAGTTCAGTTCCTTAAATATAATTGTGTCAGTCACTATGAACGCTAAAACAAATCTCATGTACATACATACATGCATACATACATACACACATACATACATACATACATACATACATACATACATACATACATACATACACACACGCGCACACACACACACACACACACACATATATATATATATATATATATATATATATATATATGTGTATGTGTGTGTGTGTGCGCGTGTGTGTATTGAGGAGGAGTAATACAATACCTATTTACTTCTCGTTTGTTGGTTTGCCTCCAAGAGATCGGATATCTTTATTCAGTGACGCAGCGCAGAGTTTTATAGCACCAACCATACACACGGCTGGAGGAGTGCGTTAAATGGGTACCGCTTATAGGCAGTTCTTCAATATTGGACGAGGTACGTGATAAACTAACGATATGAGAAATCCAGTCTAGTATACTGTGGAAGACTAATCTCTTTTTCATTTTCACTCAGCCTTTCTACTTGAAATATAATCCCAGTTTTAAATAGATACACATACCATGTGCAGGAGTGGCTGTGTGGTAAGTAGCTTGCTAACCAACCACATGGTTCCGGGTTCAGTCCCACTGCGTGGCATCTTGGGCAAGTGTCTTCTACTATAGCCTCGGGCCGACCAATGCCTTATGGGTGGATTTGGTAGACGGAAACTGAAAGAAGCCTGTCGTATATATGTATATATATGTATGTGTGTGTGTTTGTGTGTCTGTGTTTGTTCCCCTAGCATTGCTTAACAACCGATTCTGGTGTGTTTACGTCCCCGTCACTTAGCGGTTCGGCAAAAAGAGACCGATAGAATAGTACTGGGCTTACAAAAAGAATAAGTCTCGGCGTCGAGTTGCTCGACTAAAAGGCGGTGCTCCAGCATGGCCGCAGTCAAATGACTGAAACAAGTAAAAGAGTAAAAGAGTATACCATTAGATGAGATTCAGCCCTCCATCCTTTGCGAATTCACTGCACACAAATTCCAACAAACCAGAAATTTTCAAATGTAATGAAAATGCGTTTGCGTCTCTGTATACTCAGACCATTCTACATCCAGCATCAAATAAGGTACTTTGTGTCAATGCTTTGATCTGTATTGTCTTAATCTTAGTTTAGATGTGTAGTGCTCTGGCGATGAGAGCAGGTGTGCTTAGAAATTTCTTGCAATTATCAATTCCAAATATCTATTCACTGATCCCAAAGAATGGTGATTTTCATGAGCCATTAGCGGTTTTATTACCTTCCTTTAGATACCCACTGCACATTCACGGGCAATTAAGGGAGTTTGCACGTGGTTACTTGCTTGATTCGAATAAGCGAGCACATATCGCTCAAATTACATTGTTATCTACACAAAGGAAAATACATTGCGATAATGTAGTTGTTGATACAGTATAGCTAAAATAGAAAGTATGGCCATGGATTTAGGTTCTATGAGAAAATACATGCGCGTAAACCCCACCTTTCTATGTGCTCCTTCATTCCCTTTTATCATTTACAAACTGAAGGGTTACTTCCGGTTAAAAAAAAATAAAACGTATTTGCGTATTTTAAACTAATAATCAATGTAGACACAAAATATGAAAGAATATCAAAGGCGAATAACTTTTAAGACTCGTTGAGTAGCGATTAAAAACTTCGGAGTAAACATTAAGAAACATTGATTAACGGCATATCAACACTTAGAATTCCTTTCTAAAATCAGAGAGCGCCGCCTGGTAATTCTAAAACCCCTTTCAATAACAATGAAGGGCACTGAATAAAATGTCGAGCACCACTGTATAACATATCAATTAGACTTAGCTAATCACTATAACGATTTCTTATCATTAATTCATATAGAAAATATTGTTCAATAATTATGCTGAATAGCCAAAAGAGTATACATTGTGTCTATATAATCATTAATTGAGTAAAGATTGTAAGTCTGTGGGGTCTGCTTGAGAAGAAACATTGAGAAGTCTTCTCAATATTTAACACGAAGAATTGGTTTTAACTTCTGGCACGAGGGCAGCACCTTCGGGTGGGGTTGAGTTGATTACATCGACACCTGTGTGCAACTGGTACATATTTTATCAAGCCCGAAATTACGGACAGAAGACTTAGTCGGAAGATGAACTCAATGTAAAGAAGGACGAAAAAGCTAAGTATTTCGCCCGACGTTGTAACGATTCTGTCAGCTCACCACTGTTTAATAAAAACCATTCACAAAAGACATGGGTAACAATAATCCATGATATTAATATTCATGAATTATAATCAAGTATTGAACAGTTCTAAGTAAAAAGGAATGCAACTTAAAGAACCGCTGAGGAGATATCATGCCATATTCACTTCTATTTCGCCCATTTGCTATCAATTCCTAAATGTCGGCATTTTTTCTAAAAGTATCAACTATAAAATTTTTGATAGTTTTAAAAAATTATACTGGGCTGCTGTGTGGTAAGAAATCTACTTCCCAAGTACATGGTTCTGGGTTCAGTCTCACTGCGAGGCACCTCAGGTAAGTATCTTCTACTATAGCCTCGAGTCAACCAAACCCTTCTGAATAGATTTAGTAGACGGCATCGTCTGCCATGGATGACCGAAGATGATGTCCACATGTCCACTTTACTTCTGTGGCAGAACGTCCGGTAGCGGCAAACAGCCAGATAAGATACATTACCTTATAGAATGAGATGATCGAGTGACACGCATGATGACAGGTGACATGCATGATGACAGGTGACATGCAATGACGCTACGAGTTGAAATCCCACTGATTGTAACGTTGATATTTTTTATCAGTTATGTTTACCTTATCGATAAAATTTTTGGATTGGCCGAAAAGTCCATCTGGTTTTTGTCGACAGTAAGCTTCAACCACTCTAATCAGTAGCTAACTCGTGTCTGTTCCTTGCACATGCGTAGCATCAATGTCATTGCACGCAAAATTGGGACGAGACAGGTCGACCTGAAAGTAAAGACCGAAACTTTACGTTATCCACACTTCATGCTTCTTTATTTCGTAGAAGCCAAAAAAGTGGTGGAAACTTGCAAATATGTCCTGTACACAGAAAGGATGCTGTTACGGAATCTGTGCTCCAGAAGTGATTTTGAAAATTTCGATTAAACTGAAGGGGTCAGTTGTTACCCTCTTACGTCATACGACTAGGATGATCGCAGGTATTCTCCAAATACCCAAATCGACTCTTGCGAACCATCTGCCTCAACTTGGCTACGTCATCAGGATCGATGTTTAGTCCCTGCATCAATTGAATAATCCTAACTTCGGACAATGCATTTTCATTTGTGATCTATTGAAGAAACGTGAAGCAAACGATCCACCTTCGGAAAAACGGGGTGGAAAAACGGATCGTCTAGAGAAAAGTGAAATGCAAACAATCGTGGGAGAAGGCCAGTGAGCCAGTAGAAACAATCCCCAAAGAGAGAACATCACCCAATGAAGATTATGCTTTCAATGTGATGGGTGTGGAAGGGTGCTGTGTTTTATACGCTTCTTCCCGCAGACAGGGCCATCAATTTGGATTTGTATTATGATTAGTGGGAGAAATTTAATGTAGCGATCGACAAGAAGTGACCATCTCTTGTTAATCGTAATGCTATTGTCTTTCATCACGACGATATCAACCGGAACACTTCTGCGCAATCGCGGCAGATACTGTTAGGTTTTTACCGTAATAACCTACCTTCATATTCGTCCGAACTTGCGCCTTTAGTTTTCCAACTGTTTTGTTCTCTTCACAGTTCATTGAATGAAAAGGCCCATCAACTCTAAAGGAGATATAAAATTTCACCTCAAAGAGTTTTCCGCCAGTACCGACAGGAAATTCTTCGAGGAGAGAATATTGGATCTGCCCAGAAGGTAGCAGAATATACTGGAACGAAACGGTAATTATATTATTGATTGAATGAATTGCTTTGTGTTCAAAACTTGTCTTATTTTTGCTTAAAACACCGAACGGACTTCTCAACCAACCCGCTAAATAACAAGTGCTATCGTTAATCTAAAGTAATTTAGTCTCTTGCAAAATATTCTCCTTGAACAATTGTTACAACTACGATAAACATGGTGGACAGCACAAGAAGCAGAGTTTCCGATCACTTAATTTGAGAATTTTTGGTCCATACATTTATATTCTGATTGCAAATAGTGTAATGAACAAGTTTGAATTTTAGTCCCGTAGGTATTGGTAATCTAATTAAATTGTTTCTTCAACCCAAAATGCGTAACTTTGTTCCAATATACGAAATCAAAAGTATGGACCATAAAGCATCCTATAATGCCATTGGGGTTTATAATATGAGGGAGCGAGTAAGAAGAAAAGGATGAGCAAGTAGACAATAAAAATGACAAGAGGGTGACAAAGGCAACAAAGAAAAATATATAATGTGCCTATGAATATATGCACACACGCAGACAGACACACAGACACAACTACACCCACACACACCCTCGCACACATACACATATATGCATACACATACAAACACACATACATATACATACACATATGAGTGTGTGCAACAGCATCATGTTGACTGGCGTTTACATCTATCACGATGTAGTGTAAATATAAATATCGTGAATATACATTCGAAAGATGGGTTTAATCATCCGTAGAATTCTAATCTGACAATATTAATACAATAGATCAATGTTATTAGTGTCAGGTTTGGTAATGGGACAGGCAGTTGCCTTGCTTCTTCTCATTGAAAATTCCATATATACTAGGTCACTGCAATTTATCCATCGTATATTACCCGGATTATTTTAACGCTTGCTTAAATCGCGAAATATTGAGTTAATAGTTGCACCGATTTGGTTCTATTCTTCTTTTGAGGAATTCATTAAGTTTCAAACCAGAATAAATGAAGTGGAAACAAGCGAATCAATATTCCGTTCCAGTGTTTTGAGTTTAAGCTGTTGATTGGCATCGTACCAAAAATCAGTCAAAACAGAACTTTCAACTTCTTGATTAACACATATATATACAAACATACGGACACAAAATCAAATCTTTTACTTGTATAGGTGCATGTATGCACATATGCATTATACATATATATGATAATCACATACAAACGCATGTCCAAGTGAGAGTATACTCATCTCTGTGTGAAAGCCTGAATGCAGGATTAATTATAGTTTCCTTCTTGTAAACTTCCCCATATCTGACACCGTACCTATCAATTTGTTCTTTGCACTTCTTGTTTCTATTTCTATTTGACAGATTAGAATACATCTCAATTACTGACTCGCACAACAACGATTCGAAATCTCTGCCACTGATTATACCGTTGACTCTGTCTCCATTCTAAGACAGAAACTGTTTGTAATTCTATTCCTTGTTTGTTGTATTTGGTTGTCAATACACTATCTTAATTATCTTTTATCTTTTACCTGTTTCAGTCATTGGACAGCGGCCATGATGGGGCAGCGGCTCGAGGCCTTTAACCGAACATATTGCCGCCCCGCACGTATTTATTTTTTTAAAGCCTGGTACTCATTTTATCGGTGTTTTCGCTGAGTCGCTAAGTTACGGAGTCGTAAACAAACCAATATCGTTTGTCAAGCAGTGGTGGAAGAGAAACACAACCAAACACACACACACACACACTCCCGCACACACACTCACGCATGCGCTCACACATACGCTCACACACACACACACACATACACATATATCGTCACATGTATATGATATATCCTCACACATATTTTGCTAGCATAAATGTGCATATACGTGCACGCAAGCGTGTGTGAGTAACGTATATTTGATAAAAATGTACAATTACACTGCGACATCGTGTACAAAAAAGAAATCAAGCATTACTTTAGTTTGCCGAATTTCGAATGGATAAAAGTGTTTCAATCTCACCTAATTTTTAGTCATTTATATTTATATAATAAACTGTACAAAGAGGCAGATAGGTATATGGGATCTAATTGATTGTATGTGTATTCGTTTATATTTTGAAACATACATAGATACGTCGTTTCTGCTTCTTTCCTCTGGTGTCCGTTCCATGGATTAATTATGATTTCGTTCTTGTAAATGTATTAATGAAAATATTTTCTAATGTCTAATGTCATATCTGTAAGAATATTTATTGTTTCTCTTTGTACACAATGGTACAATACTTATTCAATTCTTTGAGATATTTGGCAATTAAGGCATGTTATAGAAATAGAAATAATGAAATCACTGCAGAATTTTAAAATGTTTTAATTATATCATTTATAATCATTGAATTCCACTTCCTTAGCTTTATGAAACTTTAACACATAACTCTTTATATTCTCATTCTTAGCATAATGAAATAAACTACATTAATTTCTTTCTAGCTGTATAGTCGTTACAGATTTAATTATTAAAATTTCTTTTTCTTTATTCCGTCTTTCGACTACAATTCCGGTAATTTTAAGTTTAATTTTCTTTGCTGTTTTAACTGCAATATACTTGCTGAATATAGAAATACTGACACGAGCCACCCACACAGCTAAGCTTTTCTCTCATTTCTCTGCCAGCTCTTGATACTCTGGAAGATTAAGTGATAAAATGTTATTGTTTTACCTACACCAAAAAATCAAAATATGAGAGTAAAGTATCAGGAATGGCGTTCCAAGAGTGGTGTGTCTCATGTCGCAATATCCCTCCTTCGTTAATCGTCTGGCTCCTCCCCTAAAATTTCAGGCCTTGTGTCTATATTAGAAAGGATTATTATTAACATTCTTCTTCTTCTTCTTCTTCTTCTTCTTCTTCTTCTTCTTCTTCTTCTTCTCTTCTTCTTCTTCTCTTCTTCTTCTTCTTCTTCTTCTCCTTCTTCTTCTCCTTCCTCTTCTTCTTCTTCTTCTTCTTCTTCTTCTTCTTCTTCTTCTTCTTCTTCTTCTTCTTCTTCTTCTTCTTCTTCTTCTTCTTCTTCTTCTTCTTCTTCTTCTTCTTCTTCTTTTTCTCCTCTTCTTCTCATCATCATCATCATCGTCGTCGTCGTCATCGTCATCATCATCATCGTTGCTGTATTGACTTTAATGTTCACGATAAGGATGTTGGTCATTTATGACGTCACTGATGATAATGATGAGTCCTAAGGTAATGACAGAAACATCGGAAACCAATGCTTAATTATGAATGCAATAATTGATGCTAATGAAACTAAACGTGTTTATCTGTTTCTATTCGGAAGATCGAAGGCAAGAACAAAAAAAACAAATATATATATTCTATCAAGATACCAGAACATTATCCACAACATCAACAGCAAAGTGAAGAAAGAAGTGAAACAACGTCTTTATACACTTCTTTGAAGGAGGATGTTATTCAAGTGAATTTAAATAACAACATTGTGTGTATGTTTGTGTGTGTGAGTGGTGTGTGAATATGTGTATAAATGTGCATATGCATCTATATGCATATAACTGGGGGTTAATTCCCACTGATCAGAATTGAATACGCTCATATAGTTATTAACATTTACTTTTCTTCGACAAACAATAAATACAAATCAACAAAATATTTCAAGCAATACAAATAGAGGAGAAGCACAACTGAACGTGAGCTCCTTATTTACTGAGCGTTTCCATCCCCTTCAGCGATTCAGCGGGAACAGGGGTTTCTTGTAAATTTATCGCTTTTAAATATATGTTAGATAGTTGAAAAATTTGAAGACTTCAATTTGCTTTCTTATTTTCGAAAAAGAATGTTTTGGGAATGATTGTTTAAGATGTTGTTTGCAATGTTTAACCAATGGGTGTGTATATGTCTGCGTGGTAAAGGTGTTTAAACAAAGCGTATATCATAATTTTTGGCGGCTTCGTTAGAGAAGAAATAGATAAATAATAAAACTATAATTAAAGACAGGATGAACGAAGGAAGTGTTTACTGGGATAGTTGACGTGCGACAGGCCAAAGAAGGTCAAACATTTTATCAATTGTAATAAATTGTGGCTGCTTTTAATCATGGATTCTATATCGAGTAAGATACAGAATCCCTGAAATTGTTTGGGAAAGTTTTTCAAAGTGTGTGAATAAATTTAGTAAGAGAAATAATAACATCGTTAATAATATCCAGTGATTATTTACTTTGGTTCGTCTTGGAAATATTTTTGATTAAAAAATTCCTGGTGTTTTTATAAACATGCTTTTTACACAGTTTTTGTTGAAAATGTCTTTTATGAAATAGATTTGCATTTCTTTCTGATATTTTAGATCATCCCTCGAGCATTAAAAAAAAATCTTAAATCTCTTTTTTTCTGCATATTTCTAGATGTTTACTCAGTGGAATTTGTCTTAATTCTATTTGTTTGATATGCTGTCTATGAATTTTGACAAAGAGAATTTCCAGTTTCATTAAGTGAAGAAGTTATTGAAGTATTTCATATTCAGTGTGTTTCAGCTCCTGTTTGAATTTATTGGGAAGGAGAATCTATTTCTAAATTTTATATGGGAATCAATATCCAAATATTTGGAATTGTTATTGTTATTGTTACTGCATATTCCACATCTCTTGTCTCCATAGTTTTTCACGGAGAATTTCAAATTATCTCATGATATGACGTTTGCCCGTGTGAAGTGTTTCTTAAGACTCTTTGGTTGAGTATTTGAGTCTGTAGTGAACTGCGAGGAAAGTTGGATCTACTGTCATGATTCGGAGACCAAAATGTCTCCGAATGAAAGTATCTTGGCTCCTCCAGACTCAAGAATGCCAGGGAAGGCAAGTCCACTGGGAAGCACATGGTGATGCATTGTTTCGACCCCAAGGGCATCATATACCTCTACTGAGCTCTCTCTAATCAGACGATCAACAAACACTAATTCTGGAGGTTGTGAGTGAGTTCAGGAAATGATTGCATTGCCAAAGTCAAGAGCTAGTTCAACGTATAGCAGGACAATACACTAGTCTACAATTCCATCCGGATAACCAACTTCTTAACAGATCTGGGCGTCCACTATGTACCTCAGCCTCCCTACGATCCAGACGTTGCTTCTTGTGATTTTCAGTTGTTCCCCGAGCCGAAAGAAAACCGTTTCGAAAATAGTGAGAAGATGCGAATATGATCCTGGTTACCTTCATTTTGGAGGACTTTCAAGAGTTCTCTACTAAATGGCTGGAAGTCTACGGTAACTGTATTGAGATCAGAAGATTCTTACTTTGAAAGAGGTTAGAGTTTTGTACTTCTTTTAAACTAATCAATAATTATTCTGAAAATTTGTAAAACTTCTAGAATGCAATTTGAATGTCAGACAAAGGATTTGTTCTTTGATGTACTCCGTCATTTCAGTGCTGCGTGATTCTTATAGAAGTATTAAGAGGAACATTTCACTAGTAAACTTTCGTATTGTGTTTCGTAGACTTACTGAATCATTGTAACATATTTCAGGACCAATAGAACTGTCTGTCAACAGTCTGTATTCATTAAGGATGACAGAATACAATAAAATAGGAACTGTGGTCAGTTATTTATGGTTCGTCAAACCCATTCCACATTAACTCAATGCATACCAATTTTAGATACCGGCATATTACCTTGTAGAAGAAGAGCTTTGTAAGCAGGGACCCTATTCTTCTGGATACTGAATCGATCAGATGGAGGATCGATTAAATATGCATACCACAATGTGCTGCAGTTGCATTGTGCTGGGATATTCGAAACAAGTGTAAGCGAATTAAATTGTCGGTAATTCATGTTCATTCTTTATATTTACATACACGCACACGCGCGTGCGGGCACACACACGCACGCACACACACACGTTTCGGCACATTATCCAATTCAAATTCCATTTACATATTTCAGTGAAAGATCATGAAGACCCCTGAGTATTTTGTAGGCGATATACATGCCGTATACAGTGATCCTGAAATGAGTGGTCAGGAAGCTATCCTGTTAAGGATCCAAGCATATTAGCATACTCTAAACCACGGAACCAGTAGAAATTGTTCATCAGTTCTAGTTTCAAATGTCTGATTAAATTAACTGAAAAGGAGTAAAACATTTTTCTTTGGATTTCAACTTTCTAAATATCTTTCAAAATTTAAAATTTCGTGCATCCTAAGTTGACATTTAACCTTTCACAGATTTAACCTCTTTCATGTTTTTGATTCTGTTCCTTCTCATAATTTAATACAAGACTCACTTTTTATAATTATAATTATAATTATTTTCATTTTTTTGTTTAGTTAAACTTAGTTATTTTACATACGTGACTTTCTAACCATATTTCTACATATTTAGAGAATTTGAATTGATCAAAAACTGAAGTTGACTTATTGAAATACCAAATACAAGTATATACTATTACTACTATAGCAACTACTACTACAACTGATGATGATGATGACGATGATGATGATGATGATGATGTCTGGTCTCATGTATTGCTACCGGTAACAAATAACCTGACATGGTCGTGCTGTCGGTGACTAAGCCGGCAACCCTACTATGCATATTTGGTGAAGAGGGCGAGTCTTGTCGGACACCCTACAGAACGAAAAGAAAAACCTACGGGTATAAATAAACTCAGCAGAGTCAATGGCCATCCAACAGTCGATGTCCTTCATTGTTTACTGCAATGGTAAAGACACGCCACAGCATACTAAATGGAACCTTTCCAGGAGAAAGGAACCTCGAAAATACTTAGTAGAACCCGGGTGGATGGCTGGTGGCGAGTCGGGGAATAACTGGTCATATTGGTAGGAGGGGCTCTAAAGTTTTGGTTGACAATCAAACAAAGTAGAGCCAAAGTAGAGCCTTTCAAAGTATAAAACTCATGAAAACGGACACAGTTGAGACATTTGTCCCAACAATATTCAATTGCACACGTGACCTTCTCACCACATTTCTACATGCTTTGAGAATTGGAATGGTTTATATAAAACAAAATCAAAAGTTACCATGACCTTATTGAAATACCAAGTATCTACCACCACAACCACTATCACTACTACTACTACAACTACTACCACTAAAACCACCACGACCAACAACAACACTACTACTACTGCTACTACTACTACAACTACTACTACTATCCCCACCACCACCACCACTACTACTACTACTACTACTACAAGGGGCTGGAACTTATGACTGGGAAAGTAACCCGTGTTACAAGTATAAAGAAGTTGGAAAAACAAGGCAGGTTCTCGTAGGTCATTAAACCACGAAATTGTACGATTCCGAAGTTCTCTGCCCTGAACACATGAAACAGAAAGTCAGCCAAAAGCGTAATACCAGTTGGAAAGTGAATAACGAGAGAATAAGCTTTATGTGATTACCTTCCGTTATACCGATTAGCTTCTTTCAGTGTCCGTCTACCAAATCGACTCACGAAGATTTGGTCGGACCGAGGTACCACGTAGTGTGACTGAACCCGGAACCATGTGATTGGGATGTCAGCTTCTTGCCACATAACCACGCTATACAGATAGATAGATAGATATATATATAGATAAACATATAGACCGATAGATAGATAGATAGATAGATAGATAGATAGATAGATAGATAGATAGATAGATAGATAGATAGATAGATAGATAGATAGACTCGTCAATGTTGTGTACACGGATGTGGTCGCATGTTTCGACGAGATTTGTGTCCTCCGATTTATAGATAAACATTAAAAAGCATTTACAGTTTTGTGATTTTCCACCCGGCCGAATAAAAATTCTATTCATAAAATGGGTGGTTATTCGCTATACCAGGGAGAGTTTTTCAGTTTTCATACATATCGGAGCTAACAATTCTCGTATAAAAATAGAGCTGGGTGTAAGTACACACCATTAACAAATCCCAACGGGGCCCAAATGCAATTGACGTTCTCGCAAGTCGATACTTGCTGACGATTTTCATTCTTCTCCGATATATATTGATTTTAAACGCAGCACACCCATAAGATATCTCTCAACTAATGACGCAATAAATATTTTTTAACAATGTATTTACATTAAATGTGATACATAAATGAATATATATATATATATATACTTGGAAAAGGATGCGTGGCGTTCGATCATATAATAATATTAATAATGTATAAAATATGCATATATATATAATATATATATTATATATATATATATATATTATATAGATATAATATACATACTTACATGTATTTGTATATATACATGCATAAATGGGTACAGGACATCAAAAAAACGTTGAACACAATGAGAAACGAAAACACAAATACAAAAACATGGAAAATATATACATACATATAACTATACACACACACACACACACACGCACGTACACATACAAACACACACATACACACATCTATATGTGTGTATGTATACATATATGTTCTAGCAACTGCAAACCTGTTTCAGAAAATTAAACCCGAATTTTATGCATCCTAATATCGGCTTTCTTTCCGATGAAAACTCATTTCGTAACAAAATAAAATATATTTAACAGTACATTAGCAATCAGTATTTTTGCAGAAAATATTTTGAAGCAGTCCAGAATATAACATGAAGATGCATCACGAAAAACTCTGTGGTTGCATTTGTATTGTAAATCTAAAATTAGTATTTAGATATCAAACACATTACTCAAACTTTTGCGATTGATCGGTGATAGAATTTTTTCCCACTGGATAGAGATATGAAACAATATCGATCCTATCACACTAGAACAGAGAAATACAACAATGCCAAACGTTGTTAAAATTCTGTCAAGTAAGGGACTTCAATTTAAGCTCAAAGTCAATACGTTTAAGGCAACCGGGGTAAATTGATTCCATCGACATTAATACCTGACTGATACTGATCGGCCCCAGGAGCGTAAAACTAAATTTCCTATTCGTGGGATTTAAAGTGAGAATATAAAGAGATAGATGAAAGAAACACCCACAGCATTTTACTCGACGCTCTAATGATTGTTTGAGCTAGCAGCCCGTTTCGCAGTTAATAAGATAACAATACACATCGTGCATCTTGCTTGTGTTAGCAACAAACAATCCACCCTAAGAAGCAATTGTTTCTTTGCTAATCTCTGGCCTGTCAATGACATACATATTAAAATATCGCCGTCACACAAAGTTTACCCTCAGCGCACAGAAATGGCACATAATACTCCGATGGTTTTTATAACAAGCCCAATCTTAGTAACCATCTACATTGCTATATTCAACACAATGCCGGCGAGTCACATCAGGAATATGAAAGCACAGCGGCATCTAGATTTGTTCAACTTTACCTACTATCAAATTTCTTCTGTTATTTATATATTCTTGAATTAATATTTTTACACAAACAATATAAGAAAACATTCAACATGCATGTGCATATTGAAATATAGATATGAATCGCCAATATAATTTTCAGACACTAAATTAAGATAATGTACTCTCCCATATAACACCTCCTACTCATTAAAAAAAATGCTCATATGTTTTCATCCGTTCATTTCCATAAAAGCACATTGACGAATTTTTAATGGCGTCAGATTTACCATCCACTTATCTCGTTCACTTAAAAATATCTTTTGTCAAATTATCGTTCCCATTATAGCATATCCACAAATTTCAATATATTGCAACACATATACACTATCAGCCGAATAATTACACATTGGCCAACTCCACACATAATGCAAATAACATATACGACAATAACGACAGATAACAAATGTTCACAATTAAATTTTAATGTTCCACTAAATAACTAATAATCGAAATATTTTCTCCAATGTTTCTGACGAGGCGGGAAACAGAACTTCCAGTTGTGTTACTGCAAAGTGGCACACCTATATAGTAGATATACATATATATACACATTCACACATGCACACATCTATATGTGTATATATAT
>NC_043009.1:70507186-70534686 GCF_006345805.1 Octopus sinensis | reverse complement strand
GGACACACGGATATCGAGTAGAAAGACTTTAGATACGAAGAAAACTGCGCATACAGATGAGAAACCAGCAATACCATATTAAATGATTCTAGAATCATCTGACCTCCTTCCTCTCAGGATTTTAAGAATCTCTTCTGCTACATCTCGGGTGTCATGAGAGAAATATTATATCGTGTGTATGGGGGTGGTGTGGCCGGCGTATTTTATACAATCATTCGATCGATTCTCTGGTCGAATCACGGGTCCCATGCGAGATTGCAGTGGTTTTCTGAAATTCCCAATTTCTGTCCTTGTTTATTGTATCTCACGAAACGGGCATGTTTTGCTTTATGCCACTATTTTATTTGTATTTGGAATTGCTAACTTCCCTAGTGTTTTCTATCCAGTTGTCTGGCACATCTTTTGTGTGTGTGTGTAGTTCACAATCTATAACGTAAATCGTTGAGATTCTTATAGCATAATATGAACTTCGAGTTAAAACGAGCAAAATTTATAGCAGGTGTTGAGCATAAAATATATCTGGACGCGTGCGATTAGATTATATTCATAACACTTTCTTTCAGATAAGACCATATTCATATCAGACTTTCAGGTCGAAAGATTATCAGACGTAAGGTGCGTTCTGCTTGACATTTTATCTGCGTTTTCTCAAACGTTTTCTCAAATATTAGGACAAGTGGGTTTTTTTTTATCATAAATCACGTTCTATTAATATATCACTCCTCAGTATAATTGTCACTGTATAACACATTTAAAAAATGTGACTTAAAAATCCATAAGTAACAGGCGTTAAACAATGGTAATTCTTGTGCTTGGGAATTTTGCCACGAAACGAAGCTCGAAGCTTCACTCAAATTCAGTTGGCAGGTCTTCGCTCTAAATTTGAGACCATCACTTTTGATAAAACTGCTCACGTTGGAGATTAAGGAAGGTAAACGTCTTGAAAGTTTTCTGCCAAAAATAGTTGGTGCAGCTCTGAAGAAATATGATTTAAAACAAGAATGAAGCACTCTCAGCAGAAGTCATTGAAAGAATGCACATTACTCACCAATCAGCTTCGGACAAATCACTAACTTCCTAGTCCTCATATCGTTTTGGTAGTGTGTCTCATAACTTTATTGTTTAGCTTAGTTCCCTCGGCATTAAGATCGTCAACACAAATGGATCTCCACCTGCAGCGAAGATGATTGCACTAACATAATTGGACGCTTGATACGGAGCAGAGAAAGTAGACAAGAGTTTTCACATACTTGGGCAAGATATATGCTGACGGATCCAGTGCACAAGGAACTCATTTTCACTGGTTGTTCAAATATTTCTTGCTCTTACTGCTTGAAATACTAATGAATAATGGTCCGAACAATAAATGTGTTGTGGCTGCGGTCGAGCAATAATTGCCTTGGCGCATTTTATATTTTCTTTTATCATGGTGACTCGATATTCTTGGTGGTGAACGTAGTATGCAAGTGGAGCAACAGCACGGGTCTTCGCTTGAGCAACAGTGATAGTACTGGAGCAGTAAGAGCAACATCAGTACGGGCTCTACATTATGTCCTGTTGTGGCGCGAAGATTAAAAGGTATTTGACATAAAAAACTGTTGCAGATGAAACTCTTTGATGCTGTGGTAAATAGAAACTTGAACTCAATAACGTTTTGCAAATAATTTGTATTTTCAGGTTACTTCACAAGCGTACATACGTTTATATATAATAATTAATGAATGATAAAAGAACAGGTCTTACGTAATCACCAGCATTAGCATGCAGATGTTTCCGCTCTTAGAAACGGTGCATTCAGAGCTGAGTGATTGTGCAGCATCCTATAGCTTCTACGGAACCATGAAACTAAGGAAAATATCTAAGTAACTCCTATGCTTTTGTCATTCATTAATCGATATTAAACTCAGTATTTTTGTGGCGCTTTGCTCGAAGGCATAAATATATTGATTTTTAGCAATTGTTTACCACTATTGCAATGCCCTGGCGAAACCATACGTGTGTGTGTGCGTATCTTTGTGTGTGTGCGTGAGTATGTGTGTAGGTGAGTGTGCATGTGTGTGTGTGCGTGTGTACGAGAGTGCGTACGTGAACGTGTGACTGTACACACACATACACACGCCTGCACAAACATAAATATATATCCGGGTATATATGTGGGTGTATATATGTATATATATATAGATACATACATATATGCACACACCATATACACACATATAAACATACACACATACATAAATACATACACCGATGCATGTATACATACACATGTTCATACACACAAATGAATACATATATCTATACACACAGTTATATACACACACACATATATAGTTATACATACATGTACATACACACATATGCATGTATGTATATCTATATGTGTGTGTATATATAACTGTGTGTATGTGTGTATATTTATATATATATGTATTTATTTATGTGTATGAACATGTGTATGTATACATGCATCGGCGTATGTATTTATGTATGTGTGTATGTGTGCATACATGAATGTATCTATGTGTACGTTTCTGTATGCATGTACGTTCTTCTTTTACTAATACTACTTGTACCTCTCTCCCAATTGCCGAAACACTCGTAAATACTTTGGGTCCCCCCCCCCAACGTGCATGTTTTACATCCTCATCCTTTGACTCCGGACAATCGTTAAGTTATCTTTTCAATAGATCTTTCCACCTTAAGTTGTCGCAGACTAATATCGCTCTGTGGTTAAAATACATCGCGTTCCACCGGACGAATCTTGGTAACAATGGCCCTACAAGTAATGGTTGACACACCGTCAGCTTTCTTCTGCTTTCTCCTCCTCCTCCTCCTCCTCCTCCTCCTCTTCTTCTTCTTCTTCTTCTTCTTCCAATTTTTTTCGCCTTTTATTCGTTTCCCCCCTCCTCCTCCTTCCCTTTCTCCCTTCTATTTTTATACTTATCCACCATCTTGATTCCTTCACCTCACATAATCTCTTCTTCAGAGAACCATCCCACAGACGCACTTTTAATTTTTTATTTCCTCCCGGTTCTTTCATAACAACAAGCTTTGAAAGACGCACAATGTAATAGCACGACTTTGATACAAGTCTGAGGAAGTTGCTCTCAAATGCCGAAAACCGCAAATACGTATTACGTAAGTTTTCTTTTAGAATTTTCGCGTAAACTAACGTTGCAAAAGGAGATGGTACGGAAGCATGTGTAATTCATAATTAAAGATGTATCAGAGAATTTTTTTGTCTTCTTTTCATTGTATTTAAATTTATATATATATGGAAATATATATTTCAATATATCGCTTAGGCACAGTGTGATTAATAACCTGGGTTCGAACTCAAATATACGTATGGTCCAGGGCACAGTGTTAGATTAGTATAGAGTGGAATAAGTTTCTAGGAGATGGCACCGAAAAAAAACAAAAAAACAAATGAACAAAGGTTATCTTATGATCTTCATTATCTTTCGGCTGTATCTGCTGTAAGGTGTGGTAGAAACATGCTACAGCTTCATAAGAGCCTTGAATTTGAAGGGCACCTTATTTGGGAAGATTATATTTTCAGAACATACATGTATCAAAAGTGAGGAATTTAATGTTGACGTCTATGGAAAGATTTATCCAAATCTACAAGCTGCAATCAAATGGAGTTCCTGAAATAACATTTGTTTTGCCGAAATCCTACAGAACGGTAACGCAAAAGCACCAACACCAGTTGTGAAGCAGCAGTGGGGGAACAAGAACACACATAAAGACACACACACGCACACACGCGCGCGCGCGTTCACGACGGGCTTCGTTCAGTTTCCGTCTACCAAATCCACTCACAAGGCTTTGGTGGGCTCGAGGATATAATAGAAGATACTTGCCCAAGGTGCCACTCAATGGGACTGTCCTCAGAACCATGTGGCTGGAAGCAACCTTCTTACCATAGACCCACGCTTGCATTGCACACATCATACATACATACATACATACATATATATATATATATATATATATATATATTATATATATATATATATATATGTTTCTGTGTGTGCTTGTCTGTGTGTGTTTGTGTGTATATGCATATATATATTCATATATATATATTGATATATATGAATAGGTATTTACACACGTATGCAGGCGCGCTAATATTTGACGATATGTATTTGTGTGTGCATATATATATTATACGGGGCGAAATAGAAGTCTGTACTTTGATTATATTTATGCATATATTCACTAAATGTTTTCTATCTTTCTCACTCTCTCACACTCTTCCTGTATATATATATATATATATATAATATATATATATATATATATATATATCTATCTATCTCTCTATCTATCTATCTATCTATCTATCTATCTATCTATCTATCTCTCTATCTATCTATCTATCTATCTATCTATCTATCTATCTATCTATCTATCTATCTATCTATCTATCTATCTATCTATACATACATACATATATATATATGTATATATATATATATATATATGTGTGTGTGTGTGTGTGTGTGTGTGTGTATGTATGTATGTATATACAGTATATATAATTGTGTATCTAATTATCCATTCCTACATATTCTCGACTATAAGTTTCGGTTGACTATTAAGACTCCACAATTAATATCTTCTAAATTATGTCTAGCATTATGTAATTATATATGCATGTGTAATTATGTAGGCACGTATGCATTATATATACTCATATGTAAATATATATATATATATATAGATATATCTCTGTGTCTGTATATATATATTTATATATATATATATCTTTGTGTTACAGAATAAGCTGGTTGGTGGATGGTAGAAATCCGAATTTACAGTAAGATTAATTACAGGCACCACTTACTTGCATCTTTGTTACATTCAAAAAGAATGTAGAATTTTAGGCGTAATCTAAATGGCTACATGAATATTTGCCTTTGATCTTTTACTGTGTAATATAAGATAATAGGTAGTCGTAGCAGTTTGATTACTGAGGTAAGGGACACAGTTTAAGAAATATAGTTTTGAAAATCAAATCTCCTCTGCAGTTTTGATCTTATTAAATTACATTGTATCTTTTTTTTCTTCTCTTTCTTTGAATGTAGTTGATGCCGCTTTGTAGCTGTTTAGCAGAAGCTCAAAGTTGATCGAATAGCTATATGATGAAAGCAGACTAACTCTCGCTAAACAATTTCTTTATTCCCAAACTACGGAATAAATTATCAAACGCATACATTCTTCGAGACAGCAGTGTATTATCTGAACGATACTTAGCTATTATTTCTAGTAGATTCAGAATCGTTTTAAATGATCCCATGTTGCCGTGACACCCCAGATCTACAATAAAATCTCCCTCAAAACATAATGGACGCTCAACATAATATATGTATCTACTACGTGGTCTGATCAATAAGTATCCGGACTGTTGCCATAGTAACGAGGCTAAAGTGCACAGAGTAAAGCCGATAGACTAAGGTTGAACGCTGTTGTGCGTACGAAATAAAATTTAACATTCTATCTCACTTCTGCTATTTACAGAAGTGTTTGGAAGGAAGGTGTGTAGCGTGTAATCGTCGCATTGACCACAACAGAGGAAGGTGAGCAGAGAATCTGCATCAAATTTTGCCAAAAGCTTGGTGATACCTGCTCAGCGACTTACGCAAAGTTTTCAAAACGCTTTCATCGCTCACGAGTCAATCAAAGAATTCATGTGCAAGTGAAACCCTGGCAGACACGCATCACATACTCAAATCTTCAGTGATATTGGACTGAACTGAACCATAACTAATCTGCACATCCTCTGATAACTCACGGATGGTGATTCGACGATTTCCCCTCACAGCTTCACGCATAGCTACGATATTTTTCTCAGTTCTGGTGGTTGAAGGTCTCCCAGAATGTTTGTCAATATCAGCATTTTTTCTCTCATCTTGGAAACGTTCGAACAACTTGTACACATGTGTACAGCTCATACACTCCTCTCCATACTCTTTCTGCAACTTTGCGTAAGTCTTTAAGCAACAACAACGTTTCCTGTAATTAATGTGTATTTTTTATTTATTTATTTATAATCGAAAGCCACTCAGCCTTGTTTATAGACAGTTCTTACATTTATATGTGTGTGTATATATATATACACACAAATATACGTACATGCTAAAATACACATACGTAAATACATATAAATCTATGTACACTCGTACAACAATATATGATTACATACACACACACACACACACACACACACACACACACACACACACTCACACACACACACACATGCATATATATATAAATTTAAATAACGAAGGTGATAAATTGAATATTAATTTAATTAATATCAATTTAAAACCAGTAGCCTCGCAAATAAAAAAATCTGAAAATTCAGAAAAAATTGTAATTCATGCGTATATTGAAGAGTTATCACTAAGTGGACATCCAATATGCTAGAAGAAGATCACCTACGATCTAACTCCAAAGAAAAGAATGTTCTCTAGAGAAATTCAGCAAACACCAGAACATAAGCAGGTAAGACAGATGAAAATATATGAAAATCCAGAATCAATCGTAGACCGAAAACGTCTATTACCGATAATTACTTACGTAATTTTTCGTCCGTAGACTCTTCAGTACGATCGTTCCAATCCAATATAATTTGTAGAACTATACACTTGTTTTCCTTATAAAATTAGACGTGTGCATAGTTCTATCGATAACATTGGGGTTATTTTCAAATGTCTAAGTTCTGGCGCGCTAAATTCCGGAAACAGTTCCGCAGTAGATAATTTATTGCAGTTAATGTTGCCGATTAGAAAACATAATTATTTAAAATTTAAATAACGAGGGTGATAAATTGAATATCAATTTAATAAATATCAATTTAAAATAAGTAGCCGAGCATATAGAAATATATATATATGTGTGTGTGTGTGTGTACATATACAGATATATATATATATATATATATATGTACATGTATATACATATTAGGTTGGTAACTAAGTTCCCGCCGTTTTTTTTTTTTATTTTCATTTTTTAAAAGGTTTAATAAAAGATAACTAATTAATCAATAATGTATTCACCCTCGTTGTTTGCAGCTTCTTCCCAAAGTTCAACAAGATTTTCAATACCTCGTTGATAGAAATCATCCGATTTCGACTTGAAAAAACTAAGCTCTCAATTCTGCATCAATATTGAACGATGGTACCAAATCAGGAGAGTACGGTGGGTGTGGCAGCATATCACTGCCATGCGTTTGGATGGCACCCTTGGTCATATTGGCGATATGAGGGCGGGCGATGTCGTGCAGCAGAAGATCTCCATGCTGCCGATTGGGTCTTTTCTCTTGAATAGCCATGTTGACTCGTTCGATCTGTCGAACATAGAGCTCCGCGTCGACCGTTTCGTTCCGTTCAAGTAATTCGTAATGGATAATCCCTTCCCATTCCCACCATACGCGCAACATCGTTTTTTATGCTGATGAAGATCTTGTTTCATGCATGATGTTGCTTGTTTACCGGGGCTAAGCCATTCCGTTCCTTATGCTGCTTCATATTGATTTACAGGCACCATTTTTCGTCGCCAGTAAAGATTCGATAAAGAAATCTTTGCTTGTGTCCATGAGTTGAGTGGTGACGAGCAAGCAGACCAGCGGAGATTGTGGCGCGTTGATTTTTGTTGTCACTTAAAGAACGCGGAACCCATGCTCCATATTTCTGAACCTTTCCTATCGAGTGAAGATGCTTCTCTAGAGCAGTGCGGGAGCATTCCTTTTTCTCTGCCAATTCCTTTGTCGTCTGACGAGAATTTTCGGGCAAAAGTTGGTTTAATCGATCTTCATCGAACTCAACTGGACGGCCAGAACGAGGTGCTTCTTTGAGGTCAAAATTTCCATTTTGAACTTGGCATACCAGTCATGAGTGGTTCTTTCAGCTATGGTACCCTCTCCATACACAGCACAAATATCGCGAGCAGCTTTTGCGGCCTTAGAACCTTCATTAAAAGCAAAAAGAAGGAGGTGTCAAAAATGCTCGTTTTTCTTAACTTGACATTCGAATTTAATGATCTGAAAATAAACAAAAAATTGTCTAAAATTAACTAGAAAAAAGAAAAGATTCCAAAATGGTTCAAAAAGAGAATTCTAGAAAAAATAATAGATTCCAAAATTTAAAAACGCAATAAATTCCAAAATTTACAAAAACGGCGGGAACTTAGTTGCCAACCCAATATATCTATCTATCCATCTCTCCGTCTCTCCCACGATGCATATATATATGTGTGTGTGTGTGTGTATGTTTGTACATATATATGTATATGTAAAGGTTTATATACATGTACGTACACATTTACCTATACATAAATACATTTCTGTACATTCATATATCCACACATACACACACACAAAATGAAAATTAAGAATGTAAGAGCACCTTTTGAAATACCAAGAAACATACAGAATATTGAGTTTCATTGATTCACATTCAATTCGTATACATTTCTAAAACAATCAGATTCTACACTCTATGACCTGCAGTGTTAATTTATATAATGTCTGAATATATTTCAAATTTTATAAAAAGCTTAAGTTTCGCAATCATATTGTTTTCCTTGAATATCTTAGAAGTTTAAACACTTTGAAAGAACAACAAAATGTATAATTTTCCATCTCCTCCTCTAATTAAAACCATGTACTACCATTTTAATGACAGAATATTTTAAACGAGGAATTTCAAAAACAAGGTCATTCCATTACATACCGAGCACACCATGCTTCCTGATACTGTTACCGATTCTGGCAGTCCATTTTATGGGATTTCATATCAGTGTGTAAGCTTTTAAATATAACGCTATGAAATAAATTATTTTTTATCTCCCGGGAAATAAATGTTTCTTAAGATATGATTGTTAAATTAGATATTTTAATATCCAATTTTAATTTCCCACTGTTTCTATATACACTTTTATGTCTTACATATTTGTAATCTTTTAAAAAGCTGCTTGATATGTCTATGCAACTGCGAATCTTACTACAAGATGATGCACACCTGGACATTACATGTGGTACATCCACAGTCTCAGATTCTTCAAATGAAGTTTGGCAATTCCTTGCCTTCTTCATCTGTGCCTGTTCAGAATTTCCTCGTTAGCATCTTCACCATTGTCAACCAACCTGCATGACAGAAGCCGTACTAGCTCAAGCGTAGCAAAAAAAAGCAAAGAGAAAAAGGACGCTTAAAGATCACCTCTGCGATATTTATTCAAGCCCCAGTTCTTATTGAAAATTCTGTTGTTTTAACAAAATCGACTTCCAAAGATATCTTAATACCAAGTCTCATGTATGTATGTTTGAATTTATGTATGTATGTATGTATGTATGTATGTATGTATGTATGTATGTGTGCATGCATGCATGGATTCATTGATGAATGGACGAATGAATGCATATATATGTGTATGAGCGTATGCATGAATGCATGCATATATTTGCATATTTAATCTCAGTAAGCCTCTTACTTTTCGTATATATTGGGGACTTCCATTCTACACGTTGAGGTGGCGATATGAAATATTCTGACATTTAGTATAAACCTTGAATTCTTAATTTTTTGAAATTATTCCTTAGATATTCTAATAAATGTTTCAGGTGTACAAATGTAGTTTTAGTTGTTTCGAAGATTAAATATGAAAGTTCGTTGATGTAATTATAATTCTTAATACACGCAACGAAAAATAAGTTTATTGAAAATATCAAATGGTTTTGCATGTATCATAGCAATTTGAGTTCAACAAATGGTTTTGTACGCATCGAAACAATTTAACAGCAACAAAATTCTTTCTTAAAGACAATGCCATTATCTTATGTGTGGCATGAGAACGCATACTTGTTGCTAAATGAAACAGTCGATTTCTAAGGTTAATTTCAAAGTATTTAATGTAGATGACTTCAAATCCATTTTGATATTCCCAAATGGTTAGGCAGACAACTCATTCAACATTAATATTTCAATTATTTCTGTCCATACTGGACGTGTTTCGTTTTGTATCTGACTCCTCAGTGAGGTTGCCAGACTTGCTTCAAGTGTGGAATTTACTTTCAAATGAACCTTTCTTTAGTTGTTCCTCTGAATTTCATGCTTCACTTTAACAAGCCTAAGAGTTGCTCGACTAGGTTCTCCTGAAAATACCCAACCCAGCAGAATTATTTATTTCCTTTGTACTTCTAAGGGAGACGCTACTGGTATGGCACCAATAATCAATCGAAATAAGTGGCTCAACCAAAAGACTTATTTGCGCTAGTAGGATAAATGTGATTTCCTAACAAATACAGCTCTTGATGATTCATTTACACAAGCGCAATCTTTGTAAGGCCTTTATACGGGCCAACCACCAATAGGTTTTTGAAATGTAAGTGTGAAAAATTATTGTTTGTAACCAGAATTGTAGCTTACAAGTATTTGTAAGTTAATATTTTTCTGTAAAACTAACTGATAATAACTTTTCTTACCTCGATAACAGCAAGATGGCCCTCCGTTTTGCATACATATTTACTAAAAGCAAGCATAGTGTCTCATTTAAATTGAAATTGACTACAACGTATCCACATGTGTTGATTGTATTGTTAAATAAATAGAAGAGAGATAGATTGATACAAGCAAGATGGTGGAGGCCAGCGACCAGCTTACCTAATTAAGCAGATACAGATTCACACACTCACAACCGTTCACATGTTTATACGGTTTACATCACGGTGAGAAGTAGAATAACACTGGAATAAGATAGTTCAATATCGAAGAAAACAAGAGCAATAGCAACAACAATACAAAACACAACGAAAACAACAATGTAAAAAGATAACTGAAAGAATATAACGTAGAGTACAAACAGGCTTTGTCATATATCAGAGGTGAAAGTTGGCAGGGGCCACTTGCTTTGCTTTATAATAGTTTAAATTACCTGCTTTCAAGGCAGAGAGACGAAATAGTTGTTTGTAAAAGTTTCCGTAGTATTTAGTAAGTGACATGTGTAAAGCACAACTTGCACGCTTGTGTGCGTACGCGCCCACCATCACTGCACACTGTTACACCTTCCCACAGCCAAGCATAACATAACTGAGGCAAATATCCACATATATATATATGTATTTCTTTACTACCCACAAGGGGCTAAACACAGAGGGGACAAACAAGGACAGACAAACGTATTAAGTTGATTATGTCGACTCCAGTGCATAACTGGTACTTAATTTATCGACCCCGAAATGAATAAAGGCAATGTCGACCTCGGCGGAATTTGAACTGAGAACGTAACGGCAGATGAATACGGCTACGCATTTCGCCCGTCGTGCTAACGTTTATATATATATTATATATATATATATATATATATATATATATATATATATAATATATATATATATATATATATATAATATATATATATATATATATAATATATATATATTTATATATATATATATATATATATATATATATATATAGGACTGCACACACATTTATACACACGTGTTCTTCCAGGTAACTATGCGTGCATATCAACACACTTTCCCCTTTATTATCATACTTTATAGAAAACCATCTACTTAGCTTATTACTCTTCTACTTTGCCCCTGCGCCTGATCACTTTTACACAATTGAATTGGTTTGTATTTCCAGAACTTTACTGGAACTCCGTCAGTTAGGCTGACAAGGCTTCAGGTGAACCTATCAACGGAACAGCCTGTTCGTGCAATTAACATGTAAGTGGCCGAGTATTACATAGTCACGCGTATCCTTAACGTAGAGACTTAGCACGACTCAGAGTGTGACAAGTTTGAACCTTCGAACTACAGGTACAACTCATTCTTGCCAACTGAGTGGAGTGGAGCAACGTAAAGTGAAGTATCTTACTCGAGAACATATTGCACCGCTGGATATCGTGATTACAACCTTAAGGATCGTGAGGCGAATACCCTAACCTCTAAGCCACGAATGTGTCATCCCGAATCCCCCACTGTTCATTGATTTCAGTTTATATAAACAAATACCATGCTTTTTTGTTTGAAAAAATGAAGCAAACAAGAAATGATTTCTTGTTGGTCGTTTTAATGACGATTGCGAGAAATGTGTTGTTGTTTATTAATTTCAATCAATTGTTGATTTCAATCTGGGGATGTCATTAAACGCTTGATTGATTTTTTTCAAGTGATGTGAATTATTTCTTTTGCATCTGAATGCATGTTTTGTGTGTAGGTGTGTGGATGCGTTTGTGCTGTGTGTGTGTGTGTGTGTTTGGCTGGTTGTGGTGATTGTATAAAACTTTTCTTCAGTAATTTGTTTTAGTAACACTACATCGTTAATATCCGGGGCTGACTCGCTTTGTTTCTTATGGAAAATTATTTTGTAATAAAATTTTCCATGTTTCTATATATTGGAGCTTATGCGTGTAAATTTAGAGTAAACATTTCGAGAAAATATTTCTTCATTTCCTTCTGGTAGTTTTCATCATTCCTTCAGCATTTGTAGAATAGGAAAATCTGTCGAA
The DNA here is from genome assembly GCF_006345805.1 of Octopus sinensis. NCBI lineage: Eukaryota > Metazoa > Mollusca > Cephalopoda > Octopoda > Octopodidae > Octopus > Octopus sinensis. The sequence goes on along the minus strand of NC_043009.1, from coordinate 70,522,152 downwards.
TCCGCAGATTTCTAGATGTTCTTTCAATGAAAAATTTGATAAAGCTACTGTTTTTAGCTTTGCTCATTCCTAAACGGAGTTTTCAGTCTGACTGATGTAATTTTCGTTGCTATTAAAGCAGATTAGGCATTAAAGTATATTTCTTCTTTTGCAGATCATGCTTTACACGTTTGGGGAAAAAATCCATTTTCAATTTTATATTTCAAGTATTTGAAATCGTTAATGAATATGCCACACCTTTTTCTCCACTAGCTTTTGCAAAAAGTCCCAACTTTTCCCCTGACATTAATTCTGCCCATGAAAAGAGTTTCTTAATTTTTTTTACTTCATCTTTTGAGATTTTGAAATAGATTTTGTAGAATTGCTTCTGGGGTACTGAATATATTCGTCAACACTGGATCATGTATATTAGCAAATGGAATCGTATTCTCAAATTTGTTCTACGTGTCGCTTTAAAGTTTATATTCAAGTGGTAGTCTTAAAAGTTATTGATAACATTTTAAGTTCAAATCGAATTTACAATAAATTTATAATAAATTTCGGTCACCACTATTGCAGAAATAAGGTATGTCGCTGTATATGGTATGTTTAGATTGATGTGTAATGATAGCAGGAATAAAAAGTACAGTTACCGGTCAGACATATACACACATACATATATATACGTGGCCTACATTCTGTGTATGCAGTGCCAGTTCTCATACCACCATTTGAGCTGTGTGGTTGGACGCTTGATGAGATCCGAGCGATTAATGTGAAAATGGGGCAGAGGCTTAACATCAATCCAGACTTGATTTTGAACGTCGTATCATATCCCTTTGGCAATATCGTTTAACCACCAAGCGTCGAACTGTTTTAAAATTTGTCCAATGTCACTGAAATAGTAAATCCTGCGATACCCTGTATATTACTTATCGTGATAATGCTATTATTTTTCCGTAAGTGTATGCATGCATTTGAAGTCATCAATTATGGTGAGACCTTAATCGTTTGATTGTGTAAGTAGTTGATTTATTTAAAACTTTTTTGTTGGAAACTAAAACAAATATCCTTTCCTAGTTTTGAGGTCAGTCTTCTTCCTAAATTCCTAAAAGTGCCTTTCAGTTGTTTTGTAGTCACTGCTCAAGAACGCATGCTGCTTCGATTAACCTTAACTGTAGCACACGTGTGTGTGTGGTGTATGTGTTTGTGTGTTTGTGTGTTTGTGTGTTTGTGTGTGTGTGTGTGTGTGAGAGTGTGTGTGTGGATTGATCATTACATTTTCTCCGTCATCCCTTGAAATCGAAAAGAAACTTCATGATGAGACTCGTTAGCTTTAAATACAGAAAAGAAGAAAAGGTGGGGGCTGATGAGGATGAGAGCGTCCGGTAGTAGGCGGGGATGGGTGTCAAAAGGTTAAGATGAACAAATATATTGGCATTATTTAGAAATACCTCATAGTAAGATTTCCATTTATCGAACTCTCATACCATTTCTTTAATTGGATACAACAGACCGAAATTAAATGCTATCGCAAAAGGTCCAATTGCCCGCCACCAAAAAACAAAAACAAAGACAAATCGTAATAGGAAGATATTCCTGTCACCAGAGACACTTATATACGCACATACATATTTAAAAACTTACGATTATACTCACATACATATACATATATATATATAATATATATATATATATATATATATATATATATATATATATGTATCATTTTAACGAGTTGATTTTATTTATTTATCACCCGAAGAGATACACCTGCACCACCGGATGATCCTGAATCAGTTGTTCAGTGTCCCATCGAAGAGGAATCGAAGCTAGATGTGTCGAAACAATTGTCGTCATTCATAATGTTTATCTCATGTATTCCATCTTCTGTCTTTCATTTGCTATATATATATATAAACATTGATATTAATTAGATTAATATCAATTTAAACCAGTGGCATAGCATGTTGAAAAAATTTGAAGGTTCAGAAAATATACATATATATATACATATATGTATACATATATGTATGTATGTATATATATATATATATATATATATATATATATATATATATATATATATATGTATATATATACACAATATATGTCTACATACATATATATTTATGTAGACAGATAGATAGATAGATAGATAGATAGATAGATAGATAGATAGATAGATAGATAGATAGATAGATAGATAGATAGATAGATAGATAGATAGATAGATAGATAGATAGATAGACAAATGTATTCTAGCATAGCTTCGATCCGACAACAGATTTGTGCCTATGTTGTCTCTACACAAACACTGCTTCACAACCGTTGCCGGTGTGTTTACGTCCCCCAACTTGGCGGTTCGGCAAATACACCAATAGAATTAGTACCAGGCTTTAAAAGATAACTACCGAGTTCGATACATTCGAATAAGAATTCTTCAACATCGGTGCCCCAGCCTGGCCGCAGTCTAATGACTGAAAGAAGTAAAGATATATATGTGTGTGTGTATGCATATATTATATATACGTGTGTGTGTGTTTCATTTAAGACACAAGTGTATTTGAGTGCTACCTCTGTTTTTACTAATTATAGATTAATTATATTTTCCTGTCAGTTTCTTGCAGATTGGAACAATAAAGTTTCTAAACACGTATTCAAATGTTGCATGACTTTGAATATGCATTCAAGATCTTTATTGTTCCCAAACGTAATTAGATGAAAACGAGACTTAATATCGATTCTTTCCTTTAATCAGGAAGGCAATCTATAATGTAAAGTGAATAATATATCATGAACCCACATTTATCAAGACTCAAAAAGTTGAAATTTATTGTAAGCTTCGCGTCACACACACACACACACACACACACACACACACACACACACACACACACACACACACACACACACACACACATACACACACACATACACACACACATATACACACACACATACATACAAACACACACATACACACGCATACACACACACACACAAGTTTAAGCGTTTTTTAAGTGTACAACATTTGTTTACATGACATGTTCTGTGCATGAATATAAAATATAAACATACGCTTCAACACATACATTTATAATGTTTTAAAATTTTCAAATATAAAACATTTTAAACATTTTCACGGATTGCTTCTTTACAAATTAGAAAACCTGTTAAAGAGTGATGGTAATCTGTCATTGACTTGAATAGGATTAATTAACTAAATTAACTAAATTGTGTTTCATGCTCATATTAAATTTTGTCAATAAAAACAACTTGAATTCCATCACGCTGGTGTACAATATTTTATTTATTTATTTATTTATTTATTTAATTATTTGCAGGGGATTATGATTAAAACCTTAATGAATGACAATTTCAAGTGGCAATTTTAAATGTTAAACGATAACTGATAAATTTTAAATAATTTATCCTGAGCTATAAACTAACATCTTTCAGGAAGAAACGACGGTACAGAAGAACGGGACCAGTTAAAGCATTTCTTTATTGCTTTAAATATCTTTTTGAGATATATCAAGGGAGTAAGGTAGATTTGAGATATGATAGACAGTCAAAATAAGAAAGAATGAGAGGTGTTTTTATCAGATGGGATCAGGTGTGCTTAAAATTGACTATATAAGAAAAGTAGAAGTAATCGCAACCAAACAGATGTGAGAGCAATTCCTTGTAGTTCATTGCTGGGTGACGTTCTGATGGGTGAATGCATAGCAGAACGTTGTCTTAGATATTTTATCACTAAATCAGTACAAGTCGAATTCCGATAACTATTGAATGTTTAAGAATTTCTCAGTAAGTTCGGCGCAGTGTGTGCAGTATTTTATAACTTCACAGCTGATGACTTCCTCACCTTGTCAGCTGATAGCCGTTTCACATTCAGCCTGATGGCTCTCATTTACCTTCACTTTTATATGTATGACGCAGGTATGACTTTTTTACGCCACTCATCCATCACCATTGGACATTATAAAATCCAAAACGGATCAAGAAACGAAATGATAATGTGGCATCTGTATGTAATTAAATTTAAGTGACAAAAGCTTGTACAACGTTAAGGCTAGACTCTCGGTCGCCATGTTATGTTGCTGCGAAAAACATTTCGATCTGGCCGGTAGTCTTTTCAATGCAAAAGTGATGCCAATATATTCAGAAGAGTTGCCTTATCCACGGCTTTGTCAGAAACCAGAAAAGGCTCTGCCACCCCTGGATAATCTAATGAAAACACAGTCACAAACATACATACTTGCATACATACATACATGTGTATGAATACACACACATATATATATATATATATATATATTATATATATAATATATATATATATATATTATATACATATACATGTATTCATATACTGTATATATATATATATATATATATAATATATATATATATATATATATATACATACATATTTATTTAGATATGTGTATATGTATATGCTTAAAAATGTAGTGCGTTGGGTTTATCATATGAAAGCGCATAATGTTCTGAGAAACAATGTTTGGAAACTTATCTCTAAGCATGATATCCTTCAAAATTCTACTTTTGCGAATCAGATTTCATATTACAAATCATAACTTCAAGATATCCTGTCACGGTCGTGACTATAAATCCCATCACAGATCCAATTATACTCATCCCCACTAACATAACAAACCACAGCTTTACAGATGATGTATTTAAGTTGCCTGAGATGCAGGCGTTCAGCGTCCGGTGTTAAGAGTCATCATAGAACAGGTAAACACGCAACAATGAACAGATAACGACAAAATAATGAACGTACTCCGGCATACATAAACACAGGTACATTTTTGAAATTATTTTACTGGTTTCAACCTGAGGCTGAGGCCATGATGGGGCACGGAACCTATGAATAATCTTTAGAAACTGTGGCACCTATCAATTTAACCATTTTAAATGACGTAATGTATTGGGTTGTCCGGAAAGTTCGTGCCGATTTTTAAAGGAAAGAAAAACGTCAATAAACAACCAAATATGAACCATTTTGTTGCACAATGCGTCTCCATCTTTCCTTTAACTTGAAAATACCCTCTTCCCAGAACTGAGGTGGTTTCATGGCAAAGAATTCATCAAGGTATCTTTTTACGTAATCCAAGGAATTGAAACTTTTACCATTAAGACTATTCTGCAGAGACCTGAATAAGTGGAAATCCGAAGAAGCAATATCTGGTGAATATGGAGGGTGGGGTAACACATCCCAGCCGAGCTGCAGCAATTTTTGTCTGGTTCCCAAGGCATCAAGTGCCGAAAATGAACTTTCTTAACTTCCATTTCAAAGTGTTACAGACCTAACACAGGTTATAGGAACATAAACCTTCTTCCACGAAAAGATAGCTTAAACTGTGCTCTAAATGGAGGGGTAGTAAAATCCTATTTTATGGACTCAACCATGTTCTAAAATAAGTCGAAAGGTAAGCTACTATAAATCGGCACGAACTTTCCGGACAACCTAATATTTTCTTTAAACCTAACAGGGTTTTGTATTTAAATGCTTCGTAGGCATTTATAGGGATTGCATTTCCAGGTAATCGTTGGATCTTTCTTTGTAGGTGCATGTCTGTGAAGGTTTTGGAGAAATACTTAAGGAAATTGGGAATGACATCCCAGTCTAGATTACACTATAAGTGAATTGAATGGTACGATATGCAGGTTGATCGGTTGAACAATAGCAATGTGGTTAAAATTTCCACTTAAAATCAAGTTCATCAGTTTATCCATCCAGTGCTATGTTTATCGATTTATGTTTTAATCTATGAACTATGATTTAGAAATGGAAATCATAGAATAACAAGAGCATTCAGGGAGCGCAAACGTCTGCCGAGACAACACCAACATCCTCTCAACGATTAGCCGGAGAGGATTTTTAAAATAAGAATATCTGAAATAAACTTTAATGCTCTCAGAAACAAGAATACTAAGAATGAACGCGACCGCTCTCAAAAATTAAGTAAAGAAACAGGAAAAATAATCCAGAATCCTTGTCCGTTACCGGATCGCTCCCAAAATCTAATCAGTTCATGCCAGTATCGAGGCTAAACATCCTGAAAAGTTTCATACGAATTGATCCAGAGGTTCTTGAAATATCATATCTTCGGACAAACAAAGAAGCGAACAAACATGACTGAAAACAAAATCGCGAAGGCGGAGGTAATAAAAGCAAAACTTTAAGTGTAGAATAATTATTACACATCAACTGATTTTGCTGGAATGTTCGACAAAAATTGACCGAGAAACAAATAGTTATTTCTTTAACGATTTTAAATTACCCTTGATGCCATGAACGGAAGTGGTAACAGTAGCTAGCAGGTGACCTTGAAACTTTGGTCGGTAAACAAGAACAAGAAGACGAATTGAAACAACTAAGAAATTGAACACGTTAAAATGAAAGTATATATTTTCAAATCTAAATTAACATATACGCGTGTATAGTTTGAATATTGCATTTACATCTTCGAATAGCTTTCTGATTTAATACCCATTGGAAAGGCCGGTGGTTTATGTTTATTACCAAAGAATAGCTTGTGCCAAATTGTGTAGCTCTCTTATTGATACTAAAATTTGGTTCAATATTTCAAGAACGCAGTATTTTATACAATTCAATTAAATTTATATCCCATGGTTTTGCCATCTTTCATCGCATAATATATATATATATATATATATAATATATATATATATATATATATATATATATGTATATATATATATATATGTATGTATGTATGTACGTATATTCATATACACATACACACACACGCACATACATATATTAGTGTGTATATATGTAAGTGCATGTGTACGGACGCACATATACAGTAACCATGAAAATGTCACTGGTGCATACACAATGCAATAAAACTCCATGCGGCATGTTTTATGTAATCTTATTCTTTAAGTTTTAATAGAAGATTTTCAACAAGTATTGTTTCACGCTCTGTTCTTTCTCCGTTATTTTTGAGAACATGGTAAAATGAAAAGGCGATATAATAATGGAACTCAATTTCTCACCATTCACTTTTTATTGAAATTTATTTCCCCGTTTTGATTTTGTTTCCCCGTCTTCTGTAGTTTTACTGAAATCTGAAATAATTCTGTCAGAATATGATTATATATGATACTGTCAAATTAATTCAACAAATCAATGGTTTTTGAGAAAAAATCACCAAGATAAAGAAAAGAGAATATATTCAATGAAATACTCTTACATCGTAAATTTCTGTACAATCAATAATAGAGAATATAAACATAATTGCTTTCTGTTAAGCCTTATATATTGAAATACACATGATAATATTTTATCAATTCTAAATCATTAATTAGAAAGTTTATATATTCCTCGCTTGTAAATAAAATTGAAGAATCAAATAACTAAAACTATATTGATTTTCCTTTTAAATTTTTGCTAACCAAATCCTTTAATCGATTGTAAGAATTCTCTTGGATCTTTTTTCTTTTTTCTTTAAATAATATAAAATATTATTGAAATATTCTCATAAAATTATTGATGACATCATCATTTTAAATCTAATTGATGACATTCTAAGTAAAATAGAACGATCTTATGCATAATTTCGACATTAGAGGAACCATCATGCAAGCCTCTGTGCAGTTTTTCGACCACTGAGAAATGTTAAATTGATATACCTTAAATAACACGCCCCACTTCTTAAATACTTATGAAGACACATTGAATAATAAACACTGGCATGCAATTAGAAATACAGGATGGTCACGGCTGGAATACTCTTGAGCCTGCTGTATTATTTGAGGCTGAAAACTAGCATCTACACGTATCCGATGTTTCTTGAAGTTGAATGTAGAGAGGAAAATCAACGCTTGAAAAGTATTCTTTTGAAAGACTTAGGGGAAGAGGAGTTTCGTACTTTCCGCGACGACGTAGTCAATTAAAGCAATCATGTGGTCAAGTTAAGCAATCAGGTGGTCAAGTTAAGCAATCAGTTGGTCAAGTAAAGCAATCAGGTGGTCAAGTTAAGCAATCAGGTGGTCAGGTTAAGGAATCACGAGGTCAAGTTAAGCAATCAGGTGGTCAAGGTAAGCAATCAGGTGGTCAAGTTAAGCAATCAGGTGGTCAAGTTAGGCAATCAGGTGGTCAGGTTAAGGAATCACGAGGTCAAGTTAAGCAATCAGGTGGTCAAGGTAAGCAACCAGGTGGTCAATGTAAGCAATCAGGTGGTCAATGTAAGCAATCAGAGTGGTCAAGGTAAGCAATCAGAGTGGTCAAGGTAAGCAATCAGGTGGTCAATGTAAGCAATCAGGTGGTCAATGTAAGCAATCAGAAGGTGAAATTAAGCAATCAGGTGGTCAATTTAACCAATCAAGTGGCCAATTTAAGCAATCATGAGCTCAGGTTATGCAATCAGGTGGTCAGGTTAAGCAATCAGGTGGTCAAGGTAAGCAATCAGGAGGTCAGGTTAAGCAATCAGCTGGTCAAGGTAAGCAATCAGAGTGGTCAAATTAAGTAATAAAGGGATCAAGGTATGCAAGCAGGTGGTCAAGGTAAGCAATCAGGTGGTCGAGGTAAGCAATCAGGTGGTCGAGGCAAGCAATCATATGGTTATGTTAAGCAATCAGGTGGTCAAGGTAAGCAATCAAGTGGTCAAGTTAAGGAGGTTGAGTTCCGTCGGATTTAGTTTACCATACAAAAATATGAATTGCTGCCACTACCGACCTTCGGCCTTGTTTCCGTTTAACAAATTTCACAAATATTAACACATGGATATACAGTTGCTGACTGCATGGGTTTCACTTAACATCAAGTAACAACATAAGTTTTACGTGGCACTCATTTTAGCTGCGGAGATATTGCCCGACATAGATCGAGTACGTTGCTGCATTCTTATCTAAATTAGCGAGCTACTGTTAATCATTTAACTTCCAAACGTCATTTAGTGGTTTTGAGCCTTAAATTTGTAGTCTAATTGTTGACTTATGTATAATGTGTCCACGTATGGTGAACAAATTAATGAAGCAAACAAATGCAATTATTTTTCCTTAGAAATCAAACGCCAGACACTCACTCTGGACTGATTACAAGCATTGAGGCCATGCCTCAGATTTGAAGAAAGTGCGCAGTGGTTTAAGCCACATCAGTAAAGAACTGCTGCTTACTTTATCGATCTGGAAATATTAAAGCGAAAATGGACGCCCATGCCATGTGAACTCATAACATAAATTATCATAATGAGGTAACATAAGACGTCTGACTAACACTCGCTCAATCCCAGCAACCCGTCTTCCCATACATAATACATAAATCTGCCACATTACATATATTTTGAAAGAAACGAAATAGTCTTGTGAATGATGTAATATATGCTTAGGATTGATCTATTTACTGGAGGTGTTTATATGAAATAACCATTACTTTAAGCTCAAGAAGAATAACAAATTAAGTCAAATTAGTTTCAGAGACGTATAGTTCGCGGGCAACCTGTTATTACTATAGAAGTAAATTTCCTAAATAATTTCACGATGGGATGCGGTAAACTTACATTGTCTTTTTCAACACGCAATTAATAACAGGTTCCTTTATTCCTACACAAAAGATAACCAAAACCCGCCCTAATTTCTAAGCAATTCCGAATCACTAATACGGTTATTTTAAGAATTTCTATCCTCATATGTCAAGTGGAATACAATTTCATACAAATAACAGGTTTCTTCGGATAAATTGTTTTTTTATTCATGATTCATAAACATTTTCCAGTGACGTTAGAAATGTTTACATTTAAGTAGGGAAAATTCACGGAAAAGCTTGTTTAAACTCATTGAAAAAGAAAGCTACGTATGTCACGAGAAAGTTTAGGATTTACTTTGTAAATTTAAAGTTAACTTTTCAGTGATTAAATGATCGTTTTAAAGAAGAATTTGAAAATATATTTCAGTTATTAAATTACTGAATACTTCGCTTAATGCAAAACTGGGAATGAAAATATTTCTTAGTATTTAGTGTGCTTTAAGTACAAACAGGTTTTTTCATACTGTGACATGCTTTCTACATCCACCATGACATTAAATAATCTTCGTAAATGCCAATGTTTTCCTCAATATTTATTTTGCCTTCTTGTTTTTATTTAATCTATTGGATTTAAAGGAGTGGAATCATATGTAGTTTACAACTTGAAGGTTGATAACTATTAACAAGGGCAGATTATGGAATATTCCACCCAGAAATAAATGTTTACATCTTCCTCGAATGTGTTAAGATCTTAAAGATCTGGGTTACGTTCCGAAATAGAAATCATGAGGAATACCGTTACATTTGCTCAATGAAAACAGAAGATAGGATATTTTAAAGGTCAGCATTTTCACCCCACCCCGCTTTTTTTCTTTCTTCTTTTTTTTTTGGTAACATGCTACGTTTGGAAGAAGTCTAAGCTGATTCCTTCCGTGTAAAGTGTTACAAATGAAGACCTGCAAGAACCATATGAGCAGGAATGAGATTGCCGACGTTCTGGGGAGAAATGGAGTGTAGACAATGGTTAGGGCGAGAGTGAGGAATTTGGACATGTCAAGAAGGAGTGATGTTTATTGGTGGAGAATACTTTTAATTAAAATGAAAACTACAGCCTTACAATAAAATGTATTATTAGCATTAATAATTTAAAGCAAAATATTACCAATTGGGTAAAAATAAGATAAACATAAATTAGATTTAAAAAATATAAATAAAATGTGAAGTGTCTGAGAGCAAGTCCAAGTTACCAATATTTTAATGCATGTTCAGATAAGGAATTTCTAAAGTCAACAAAAGACATCTCGATGTGAATTAAAAAATACATTTGAACTGAGAAATGGATATCCTCTGGCCATTTCCACTAAGTATTTATTTGTATTTTATTCAGATAGAAGAAAAGTTAAATTTATGGCACATATTTCTTTTTGTCAAAGTCTTGACCTAATGAATTTAATGCATTCCAATATAAAAGTCTGGGCTAACATTTCCTGCGGCGAGCTATGGAAATTGAATTAAAATTCTAACCCTGGTGATGCGAAAAAGAAATTATCTCTGGATAAAACGGACAAGCGTGTTGAGGACCAGAATTTTAATTGAATGAATAATGAATGCAGTGGGTGGTTTGATACTTAGCAGCATGATGGCGAATCTGGATGTTTTGTTGTTGTTAGATTTCATCGGCAAAGCAGAATTTAGTTAAGACAATAAAATCGTAGAAACACTGGAGAAATCTGAGATATTTTTAATTTTGTTAACGAAGAAAAAATCCTTACAGAGTGGGACAGAATGCTTTTGAAGTATGTCTTCTGTGCTCTGCCTTCTGAGTTCAAATTCTGGGGAGGTCAAACTTTGTGAAGGTTAAATAAAATAACAGCCAATTACTGGGTAGATCGTATCTTTCCTCTCTTAGTTTCAAATTTCGTCAGGGCTCAGATATGGAGACCCGATATTGCCACATGTGCCGATAGTGCTCCTACGACTCCACCAGAATTTAAACTGCAATTTAAAGCATGAATAGAGTAAAATAATTCTGGAACACATACAGCTATTTATTTGGCCCCCTGATAATAGGAATATATGGAGATAACAGACATGGTGGACTATTTGATTACTATATGGTCGATCGTCCAAATGTAAATGTAAATTTCAAGGTAGCGTTATAAGAGATATTAACTATATTATTTCAAAATATAGATTGTAAAAGGAAACGATGTTACATAGAGAAATAGATTTTGGAACCAATCAAAAATTTATTAGATGCTCAAACAGAGGGCATAATAACTCCTGCTTGTTGAAGTATATCAGAGTTTTAAAATCTAAAAAAGATAGAAGCCATTTGTTGAGTCAGCCATGCTGACACGGTATTGAGACATAGTGGAGTTATTGTAACAGCCAGGAAGGAACAAAGCTTATAGTTTCGTAATAACATTAGACATACAGAGCGTAATGACTATGCTTTTGACTTGGCTTACATCCAATAAAAAGAAATGCTAATCTTTATCGAACATAAAAAAAAGCGGACCTATCTTCTCCCAACTTTTTATTCAATCAATTTTATTCGCCGTTTTCTTTCTTAAAACTAATATAAAAATAGGGAAAAAACTGACATTAATATCCTTCACTAATTCTCTAATCTAATCTCCATACATATCTACACACATATGTATGTAAATATGTATATTATATATATATATATATATATTATATATATATATATAATATATATATATATATATATATATATATATATATATATATATATATATATATATACATATGTGTGTGTGTGACTATGTGTATTTGTGTCTATGTGTGTGTACATGTATGTGTGTGTGTGTGTGTGTACGTATGTAAGTATTATTTTTTAAGCAATGCATTTATCTTTCCCTGAAATTTTTCCAAATTTACCAATGGTACACATAAATACGTACGTATCTTCCCGATAAACACTAACAGCTATTTATCTATCTATCTATCTATCTATCTATCTATCTATCTATCTATCTATCTATCTATCTATCTATCTGTCTGTCTATTTATCTGTCTATCTATCTATCTATCTATATCTATCTATCTATCTATCTATCTATCTATCTATCTATCTATCTATCTATCTATCTATCTATCTATCTATCTATAACTCTCTCTATAAGTTTCCGTGTATGATACAAAGAGAGAGAGAGAGAGAGAGAGTATGTGTGTGTGTGAAAGAGAGAGAGACAGAGGGAGAGAGAGGAAGAGAGTATGATAGAGAGGGAAAGTGAGAGGGGGAGAGAGATAGGTCCTCTCAAAGTAAATAACGCAGAATTCCATGTTAGGTTAGAGATAAAGGTTACCTTAACGCACGCACATCCACACACATTTTTTCCCTCCTTGTTTTTTCTGTGTCCCTTTCTGTAGAAGGGCGTAAGCTCGAAACGTAAAAGAATATTTCAATTCCTGAGCGTTATAGATAGATATATAGATAGATAGATAGAGCGATATATATATATATATAAAGACAGATAGATAGATATATAGATAGATAGATAGATAGATAGATAGATAGATAGATAGATAGATAGATAGATAGATAGATAGATAGATGGATATACATAGCTTTAATCAATTACTTTTCACTTGTTTCAGTCTCAATGGGATGCAGCCACTCTGGGGTACTGCTGTAAGCGCTTTACTCGAAGAAACCAAAGCCAGTTCTTATTCTATCGGACACTTTGACGAATTTAGGACAACGTAAAAGAGAGCAAAATGGGCTGACAGACATAAAGTCACACACACACACACACACACACACATGTATATACAGCGATCAGTTCTTCATAAGTCAAAAAAGCACAGTCAAAAATAAGCTGTCAGAAAGTTACCAGTGCCTTCACTTTTAGTATTGCACTTGGCAATATTAGCAACTCTTCAGCCTTGCTTGGCCTAATGTTCATAACAAGTTCAGCTGAGGGAGAAATATGTCAGTCTTTGAGCGTTCCTTTTGGTACTCTTGTCTGCAAGCATGGAAGACGACGTTTCTGAAATGAATGTCCTCTTATAAGGACATAAAGTCAAAATTTCACGTTTTGAATTCAAAAAGCCACCTGGTTCCTACGAATATTTAGGATAAATATAACATTGAGATGTGGCCCAGTTTGTTCTAGCAGCTTCCAGTTAACTGTGTATCGTGCTCCCTCTGTTTTTGAACCCTTATATGTATTAGCTGACTAATATTGTAACTCACTGGGATGCTAGGTGCCTTGTGGTTATTTATCTTGGTCTTAAATGGCCATCCATTGTTCCAGCATATTTCCGTGTGTGTCTCCTTTCCCGGCTGCTGCTACTGTAAGACACAAACTCTGCTTTGTAGACCATACACAGGGAATTCACAGCCAAACATCTATATGAGCATTAAGCCCATGCGCGGGTATTGGTGTGTCCCGAGTGGACATCTGCCGTTCTCTTCGTTCTCGAGACCCCATCAGATCCTTTTTGAACGGACTGGTGACGGTGACGAAAAATGAGTCTATCATCGAAATGTTAAGCGTCGTAGTACTTGGACTGACGAAGGTAAAAAGGCCCAACCACAACCGAAAAGGGGACTCCATGCGAGGAAGATTCTCTCTGTTGGGATTGCAAAGGAGACATCCAGTTTGAGTGGCCACCGACAATCAATGCTCAAATCTACTGTCTGCAATTTGAGCGTTTGAACTCCGATTTGAAGAAAATAAAAAAAAAGCCTGCTTTAGTGAATCGAAAGTGAGTGGTGTTTCATCAAGACAATGCAACACCCCACACCTCAAAGATCCCCTCACAGAAGATCGAGGAACTTGGCTGAGAGAAGACTGCTCATTCACCTTATTCCCCAGACAATGCTCTTTCACATTACCATTTGTTCCGGACTTTACAGAATCATTTTGATGGATTAACTCTAGAAATAACCGAAGAAGTCGAAAACTTTCAGAGTTCTTCTCTTCGGAACCGAAAGAGATTGTCACTAATGGGATTAAAAAGCTTACGAGTAGATGCAAAGACGTCATAGAAATTGGTGGAAACACTATTCATTAAGCTTCACTGAACTGTAACATTTGATCACTTGTTTTCCTTATTTAAAAATACGGACATTACTGATGGATGACATGATATATACATATTTACATCATACATACATACATATACATATATGTATGCATTCATGCATACATACATATATATATATATATATATATATATATATATATATATATATATTATATATATATATATACATATATATATATAATATTTATATGTATGTATGTGTCAGGTCACTTTCGAGTTGCTACTGGTAACATGTAACCCAGTACAACATGTTGCATGGTCGGTCGTCGGCGACTAAACCGGCAATCCCACCAAGCTTCATATTCTATCCGGGGTTTGGTGAGTTTCCTTATTTTCCATCTCAAAAAGAAAATACGGCTGGAGAAGAGATGCCTGTCCT
>NC_043009.1:70427186-70504686 GCF_006345805.1 Octopus sinensis | reverse complement strand
GGGGCGGAACGATCCCTGCTGTACTCTTTCGCCACAACTTTCTCTCATTCTTTCTTCTGTTGGCCTGCTCGCTTAGCCAGCGTGATGACATTATTTGAAGGCTAAAACAATGCGAAGCGCATTGTGACCAGCGATGTGTAGCCTGGTGCGTCACGGTGACGGTGACACATACATATATATATATATATATATATATATATATATATATATATATATTATATATATATATATATATTGTATATTATATATATGTATATATATATATATATATATATAAAAGTTAAATAAGCAATTAGAACGTAAAGGTACAATTAATAGACATCACTAAAGTGACAAAAGGTACAAGCACCTCTTTTGCTAAAGATAAGAGTTAAAAGTAACCCAAAGGCCACAAAATCACTGTCTTAATTAGGTTCTAATTGCTAATGAGCCACCCTTTTCAATATGCTGTTTACACTTTTACCGTTTTGAAAATCAGCACAAGTTTGCAACGGTTTTTCGTATAAGACTGACAGTGGCAGTTTAGTTTAGACTTAGACGTTAAGAGTCGGTGATGAGGATTATGATGGCATACATCAACATCCGAAATGGCGATCCGCTGCGTACGCTCGGGACTTAACTGCCTTTGTCAATTATTAAGACAGTGGTTTTGTGGCTTTTGAGTTACTTTAACTCTTATCTTTAGTAAAATCGGTGCCAGTCAGTACCCTTTGTCACTTTTGTGACCTATTCCACCTCCCCATCGAAATTTTCTTGGACTATTCTACCTGAATTCCCTACTTGGACTTTCTTCTACATTACACTGGACTCTTCCTTTGATGAGAAATCTCTCCTATGCACCTAGACGTTTCAGCCTTTTGGACTTTTCTAAACTTTTTTTGTACTTTCTGCTTTTTCCTATTGTCGTTTCTCTCAATCCACACTTGTTCCTAGCTCTCCTGTGTGACCTCTCTGACCGGCTTTTGCCATGATAGATCACTAGCCACTATACCTGTTTCCATTTTCTCACCCTGTTTATTTCCGTGTTCCTTTCTGTTGAGGAGCGTAGGCTCGAAACGTAAAAGACTTTCTCACTTTCTGAGCGTTAAACTAATTCATCTGTTTGTTGTTTGCACACCTATCTTCGTCTTTTTTTTAATTCTCACTATATATATATATATATATATATATATACTCACACATATACCCATACGCACGTGTGTGCGTGCGCATGTGTTTTTCATGAGTGTGCAAACCTACGAATTATATATAAATGCGAGACAAGTTGTATTGTTCCTCTGTAGATTGAAAAAAATAATCGTATAAACAGCGTTAATCATTTTTTCCTAACATTTTGCTCTGATCAGAGATGCCAGTCCAGAGAAACAGGCAGGCAATTAGCTTATATATAAAATAAATCCATTACTTTCGAGAACTGGAGTTATGCTTTATTTAATATTCGCCACTTGGCAACAGGGTTATCAAGGTGTGATATAATATATATTAACAAAGACACACACACACACACACACGCACACACACACACACACACACTCACACACACAAACACACAGATACACACAAACACGCACGCACACACGCACATGTTATTGTGTGTAGGAGAGGCATTCACTTTTAGCTCTTTTAGTGCCTTATTATTTAATCTAGATAGATAGATAGAAAGATAGATAGATAAATAAATAGGTAGATATAATCTTTTATTTTTCTACATGCTATTGCGATTGGACTGGAGCTATGCTGGGATATTGCCATGCTGATCTTACTCAATCAAATCGATGTCAGGATCTAATTTAAATGCTCTACGTCTTCCATCGACTCTTTTTACCGACTCTCTAACTTATGAAGGAAATATTGGTAGTTTTAGGATCAGCTATGTATTTGATAATAAGCATTTTGGAATATATTTCTCCCACAAACAATTAACCCTGCTCATAATTCCTGCGTGTATCCTGGGGGTAGCGTCCTTCGGCATCACTTCCTGTCTGAAGCAACTGTCACTAGAACTTTTGGCTGATTTCCCAAGTGTGACAAACTGAGAAAATGGATATTATACAAATATTCTGCTTGATGTATACTCTTAGGTTAGTTGATTAGAAAAATCTGTTTGGCAAGAAAATTATGTTTCCTGTGTCACTTTTATCCCATGTTAAATGGGCATTAGCTGTGGCCTCTTATTACGGAGAAGTAGCGACTCGAACTGGGGGAGGATGACTTGATCTCCGAGTTGTGCACCCGAACAAATAATGTTACCCAAAGATCCTTTGGAGGAACATCATTTCGGCCAGTCGTAGTCCAGATCGAACTCTTTTGGCCCTTCGCCAACATTTACGAATATACGTACATACACACATATATATATACGAGCATACTTATGTGTATATATATTACAGCTTTTTAGCTCTTATTTCTAGCGACGTAGGTGTTTTTTAACACCCAAGTCATTTTAGTGGCATTAATTCTCCTTTTTGGTGAAACATTTCAACCTGCTGTTTATATGATATTGTACAAACACACACACACAACACACACACACAACAAATTTAGAGAATGGAGCAAGTAAAATCTAGGCTACATATTTTCCCAGCTAGCAGAAACTCGGAAGTAGAAATTACTCAACGAGGAGTTCTCCACTAGACAGATATACATACATACATGCATACACAAATACATAGGTACATACATACATACATACATACATACATTCAGGTGTGCATGTATATATATATATATATATATATATATATATATATATATATATATATATGTGTGTGTGTGTGTGTGTGTGTGTGTGTATGTGTGTGTGTGTGTGTGTGTGTGCATTACGTGTTTACATATGAAGTTTTTGCTGGTGTGACAGGGATAGAGAGAGAGAGAAAGAGAGAAATTGAAAGAGAGAGGGAGAGATAGCATGCTGTATAAACATATTAATTTAGACTTCAAATATCAAAATCAAAATATTTTCCCGGTATGTTATGATTAAATTATAAATATACAATAAAAGCCGAGAAAAGTTGAGAATGCAAGCGAAGTAGAAAAGAAACAAAGTATTTTATTTTGTCAAACGAATATATGATATCTGTCATTAAATTAATCTCTATTTTGTTGCTGAAGCACCTTATCACATGACGTCACTAAGAGCCGTTCCTTTCGCTGCTAATTAGCTTGAATTCATCTGTCAAATAACCAGTAGCAACACCTTATCGAATTACTATTCCTATTAACAGGTGCTCTGATAATATCATAAAACTAACTACTTTCTTTGGCTTCATCTCTTTCATGTCCAGTTGCGCCTGGACTCATCAAATAAGGAAACCTATCAACTCTGCCATTGTCCTCATATCATTAAGATCAGATATTTCTCATAGCGAATTAATGACCAGACGTTCCGAATGAAAGTTGAACTGATGATAACGGTGATCTGATTGGATTAAGGTGGAAATCTGATATTGAAGTTCTTGCCAGAAATTTATTCTACTCCTTTTATATATATATATATATATATGTGTGTGTGTGGTGAATAGTATCTTGCAGCAGTGTTTCTCACCTCACTCACCGTAAATCGCCACCACCAGCACCAACCTCACGACTGCCACTACAAACATGTCACCCACTCTGACACCACTACCAACTCTACTACTACTACTAACTATTATTCCCTTCTGAACTACCACATCGCAAGGTCGCAAATACAAGCCATGGTCGCCACCTTCGCCGCTGCCGTCGCCGCCACGCCTGCGCCCTCACTATCCTGTTTCTCACAATCACTGCAACCATTATATCGGGCACCGCCATCGCCATCACAAACAGACGCAACCACCAGTATCATTAATGAATTTATTCACAATAGGACGGGTCAAATGTCGTCGTCAGCAGCAGCAGCAACCTTACATCTTCTACCTCCTTCCCATCAATATCATCACCATCACCATTATCATATCAAATACCATGTTATTACTTGATATGCAAGAAATTGCAGCCGAATCTCCCTCGAATCATGCAAATTATTCTCAGAACTGGTACCTCTATGTGGATCATGACTTGAGTGCTATGAAAAATACAAGAGCAACGGTTGGAATATCTTTCTAGATTCTTCAGCTTAATCAATGCTGTACTTCGGCTTCAGCAACAGATCTTTGTTCAAGGGGATGATGATATCTGTATGATCTCTCAACTTATTAGAAATAGCAGTGATCCTTCTCCAAATCACAGCTACACCGAGATTAAAAGGACATATGGGTTAACGCTCTCATAGAAGTCTGGAGCAACTCGACAATGTGGCCAGGATTGGAGTATTTGCGATCGTGTCTCAACCACACGGGATGACTCGGGTTAACTAACAACATGGCTTTGATTAATTCAATTAGCACTTATTTATATTTATTTATTTATATCATGTGTTCATTCAAACAGTCATTTATTTACTATGACACAGGTGAAGGGTGCCGCCCCGTGGTCACTGAATATGCTTTAAATAGGAACGAAATCCCCTTGTTTTATTAAAAACTAAAACCTACACGCTGGAGAAAACAATCCCAAATACTCCAGAAATAAAACAAAAAGATGATTAGGCCTGGTAAATGTATGATCATAATTCTGCTCAGTGAAGGCTTACCTGTGGTTAAAGAGCTTCACCATTATCATCATCATCGTCGTATACATTACCATCAACATCGTCAACGTCGTCAATGTTATCATCATCGTTCTCATCAGTATCACTCTGGTCATCGTCTCTATATTACTATGGCCGACGTACGTTGGCTAAAATGATGTCTGGTTCATTTTACCCTGTCTTCTTTTAGTTTACATCACAGAGGAAAAGAGAAAGGGAAAAGTGTTAGAGAGAGACAGGGAGGGTCATCATGGCAAGTTTATAGGGGAACGTTGAAATTGAGAGTTAGTGGTAGCGGGATGGTAAAGATGATAAATGTTACTTTGTCGAGAGACGTAATGCATAAATGCTTACACGCACACGCACATCTACTGAATCTCCTGTGCCTCACACATCTACATTCGCATATATATATATATATATATATATATATATATATATATATATATATATATATATATATATGTTTTTTTTTATTTTCCCCTTGTTAACAACACGCAAAAAAATATATAAATAGTTACCAGTGTAGCAAAACATCACACAAGTAAAAATGTTGTAACTCCTTGTTTTTAAAGATAGAAACTCCGGGTTTACGTTAAATATTTTGTATAATATATATAAATAAATAAACGGAGTTAAACGCAGGTGTTATTCAAATTCTTTTACTTCCGACACATGTTTCGAAGACATCACTGGCATTATTTCCATAGGAATAACATGGTGTAAAGCAATGTAATCTTCTCTTCACGGAAGTGAAGAAATGAAACACGTCAATAAGACATTTTAACAGAAAATGATGGATATGCATGGTGATTTACTGAACGCTATTGAGATTGTTTCAAAAAGATGTTATAGGATATAACGTCAAAGGTAGACAACAGAAAGAGAAGGCATAATGGAAAGAATAACTAAATAAATGAGAAGTATATAACTATATAGATTAAATAGAACCATATAGACTTGGAAAATATATATCTAGTGAATGTGAAATGTAAGAAGAAAATTAATGTTTAAATTATATATAATGATGAATATCACTTATATAAGAATTAAAGGAGGGTTATTGCCAATGTTTACATCGGTATGCACGCTCTGTAATTGTGTTTAGAAAAATGTTAATCACTATAAATATCCATCATTTTCGGTTAAAATGTCTTATTGGCGTGTTTCATTTCTTCACTTTCCTGAAGAGAAGATTACATTGTTCTACACCATTTTATTCCTCTAGAATAATACCAGTGATATCTTCGAAACATGTGTCGGAAGTAAAAGAATTTGAATAACACTTGTGTTTAACTCCATTTATTTATTCATATATATATATATTTGTATATATATAGATATAGATATATTTATATATATGTATGTATATATATATAATATATATATATATATATATATATATATATATATATATATATATATATACACACACATATATATATATATATAATATATATATATATATATATATATATATATATATTATATATATATATATATATACATATATACACACACACGTGTAGGTAAAGGTAAAAACAACGTAGAATAAATTTGACAAGACGCAGGCTGGAAAGCGGAACATTTTCCAATCGAAGTTGGATGTAGAGGGTTTGTTGGACACAATGTGAGTCGACTGTTGTTATCGTTAGGCCTAACTCATCGTAAAGTCAATACCACCATGACCGATATCCAAACTACAGTGAAGAAGGCTAGCCACTGGATTTGGTTAAAAAGAGACGATGAGCGATAGCTAGAAGAATATTGAGCTTATTTTATAACCAGTTGATCTAGCAAGTGGGGCCTCATATCAGTGAGGGAGGCCGGTGCGCAATGATGCCGTCGAGAGGTAGTTCCCGAAACGGCGCGCATTCTCTCCTGATGACCCCATACACTTTCTGGCTTCCTGTATGCAGAGTTCTTGACTAGTAGCACTTATAAGTGCAAGTTGTTCGCAAGAAATCATGAAAATTAGGTTTATGTGATACCCCGTGCCCCTCGCCTACACTTGCACCCCAGAATTAAATACTAAATATTAATGCTATAATCTCTAACACATATATACAGAATTGATTATGGATATAAAACATTGGATTGTATTTCACTGTAGAAACCTTGTTTAAAACAACTGATGAATCAAGATAGCAAAAAAACATGAGATATAAGACAATTGGTAGGTAGGTACCGCTCCAACATGGTGAAATTACTACTTTTCAATATGTGTGAAATGAAATTTGTTTTAGAAAATGTATACATTTGTGAAATGATTTTCTTTTGTTTTTCAGATTATTTCAGAGCTAAACTATGATAGTTTTGCAAAAATGCCTACATAAATTTTAGCTGTAATATAATAAAATTATATAACGCTAACTATAAGTAAAAGCTGTAATTCAGCATTTGGATTTCCTGGAGAATTTCCTACAGCAATGACCCCCATCAAAGGCTGATGTATTCCGACATTATTAATGCACAAAGAAATGTGAAGAACAGATATCAAACACTTCACATGTTACTGGATCGTTGCTGCAAATGTGCAAACAATATGGGACAAATTTTCTTTTCCTTGGATTGGGTTTGAGGAAAGAACTCTAAAAATTGGGAGATTGACTGAATCTGCTTATAAATTAAACAAAATACCCATCAAGCAAAGAGGAGATGGCTTTGGTAAGGAATTAGAGGAATTCAAGGAAATGTTTGCTATATGCACCTGCACGTGTTGTGAAAAACAAATAAGAATACCTGACTCTTATAGCCAATGCCTCTTCCTTGTCACAGCCAAGGAGTCGAGTTTGTCATCGATTTAGTGACAAAAGCTTCTGAAGTCAGGATAGGCGACGGAAATGGGCTGACATTCATATTAAATGTACAGAAATCGAAACAAAGTTGACCTCAATTTGACTGGAAAAGACAATAGTCATTTCAAAAGTAAACACTATTTATGCTTGTTTTATGGTGTTCACTGTTCATGTATTCCGTTTGAGGTTCGCGACTTTTTTGTTATTTTATTGCATATCATAATAGTCGTTAAGAATTTATAGAATTTACTCTTTTTTTTACGTTGAAAGTGCTTTTCTGAATATATGCTTTTTTTTTTAATAAAAAAAAACATTAATACAAACTATATAAATAAGCAAAGATTCCAATAACTGTTTTTTTGTATCGGGTGAGTGGTGGGGTGTATAGAATTTATAAAATGTTATATATAGGTAGTATTTAAGCAATACAAAGTTAATAGCATTGACACAGTTTACAGTTCCTTACATTTCCAATATTGAAAACAAAGAATTAGGGTGGTGGTGGTGGCTATGGGAGGGGTAGGGGTGGTTGCATACTTTTCAAAATTTGTAAATTTATTTCTCACACTAAAATGAGCATCAAGCAAAATGTGGAATCAAAATATAAAATTTCGACCCCACCTAATGCATACATATATGTACGAATATGTGTGTGTGTATATATGCCTGCATGTATGTATGTTTATTTATCTCTATTTAACAAAAAGCCCATACAAATATTGTGTCGGTTGGTTGATTGCTCCAGTCAACCTCCCATCGTATAGACGGGGGACAGGGGGGAAAGAAAGAGATAAGGGAAAGTAGTAACATAAGGGCTGTCGGTGGAGGGTTCATACTTGTCTTGTTGACATTGAGCAAAGCAACGCTACACACCCAATGAGAGATAAAGAACCATAGAGGAGGAGGCGGAAGAGGAAGAGTTAGAGAGGCAAATGCTCCGTAATAACGTTTATTGCAATTAATAAGTTTTAGAAGCTATTATAAGCAAACCGCTCGGTTGCCGAGTAAATTCTTTTGTATTAATTACTAAGCTTTGCTGACCTAAAAATTTCCAGCAATTTTTTTAATGAATATATCACTACAATTGCTACGATAAGTTTAACACATAGTTAATTTTGTAATAAATAGAACACAAACAATAATTAAAATAATTAAAATTTTGTCAGATTAATGTCGGTGGCAAGAGTTTACTGGCGGTGTTCCTATTTTCATTTTCACCTATTGATATCCAAATTATAAAGAATTCCCCATATTAAGAACAGAAGCCAAAATTTCGTCAGGAATTACAGGCTTTTTCAGACAACAATGCCATCTGTTTTGATGTCTCTTCTGCTGGTGTTCTCCATCGTCCAGAAACACCAAATTTGTTATTTAATCGTGTCAAGCTGTTTCGTAATTTCTCTCACAATCCATATATGCATAGGAACATGTACGTTCACACACATACACACAGGTGACAGGGTGTATATACATGAATGCATGTATGTGTGTATATGCAAGAGAATGTGGGGGCAACTAAAAGCCAATGGATTGGGCAGTTAGGTCATCACTGAGTAGAGGAGGTCCAAATGTGGTGTATATTTCAAGGGTTTCTCTGTTGCATACAATTGTTCATTGATAAACGTTGCCTGGTGATGAACGATGACTTTAACGTCCTTGTTGATTCTCAGACCCAACCATGTTACAGTGGGAATTCAATAGAAATCAATATGAATTGCAACCCGTTTAATTTGGCAAACAGGGCGAGAGAAAAGTTTGCGTTATCGCACTATCATCATCATCATTATCAACATCATCATCATCATCATCATCATCATCATCATCATCATCATCATCATCATCAATCGATGGTCAACCGTTTGCGCGACTGTTCGGGTATGCTCACGCCTATGTAGACACCCAGACCACGAAAGAAATTACGATGCCAAACTTTCCTCAAATCTCAAGTGTAGATAATCATGCAGTTCCTGTACGTAATTTTGCCCGCACGTGCGCGCGAGCGTATTTGTCTTTGTGGGTGTATGTATGCGCGAAGAAAAGTGAATTAAAAACCATTCGATTGCAAATTGTAAAAACAAAGGAACGAACAAATTAAGAGAGAGCGACAAGTTACATTCTACCTAATATTTCACTATTGCCAAGAGAAAAAATCCCTTTCACTGGTTCTGCATTTATAAATCTGATAAATCTCGGGACACAAAAGCACATGAAGCCACTTGTCCAGAAGCAAGCCCAAGACGCAAGTCATTTTTCAGCAAACTGATTTCGCTCTGTACTCATCTATTCACCACGGTATATACGAGGTTATATCAAGAAGTTTCTGGACTAGGCATGTTTAACAAATTACTTATTTACGTAAATTTTAACGTAATCCCCTTCGAAGAAAAAAACAACAACGCGAGGACGTGGTACATGCAAAGTATTAGCAGACGCTCAGGGAAGGATAGAAAACTAGTTTTACGTTTCGAGCAAGGCTCTTCTTCAGGAAAAGGTGACAGAGGAACGTCCAAGAGAAAATCATTTGTGCAAATCGTTCAGCAAATGTTGAACGCTCATACGTCGTCTTCAACGGGAGAGTCCGTCATGTGTGTGTGCGCGCGTGTGCGTGATTTCTTATTTTTGGGTAGGCTCCGCGAGCGAAGATTCACGGAGGGGGGCGTGCCCACGTCTGTTCTAGGCCTGCTGATGGCTAAGCGACCCATTCGGGGCAAACAGTCACGACAGCAGAGGCTGCATGTGAGTGCAAGGACAGTAACCTTGAGTATCTTCACTGTAGACTGCATTCCACATGACAGCGTGACATCAGGTTTCACGTTCAGCGACGAGATCGGAGCACTGGCGCTGATAATGCCATGCAACAAGGGGTTTCTGTAGGGATTTTGCTACCTTTTATTTGGCTTTCCTCTCTCCACTACCACAGTGAGCAGAGGAGAGTTTGCCATGCTGCGTGATCATGTCTTTATCTAAGTATACAATGTGCATATATCACTAACCTCTTAAAGATTCACTGACAATATTAAAACTTAACAACCTCCCGCTGCCTTTTAATCAATATCGCGTTTTTGCGTTACCATACAACACGTTAAACTGCAAATTAGACAAACACAAAATTTAGCCATATTTCTTGAGACACAGTAGCGCGATATATGCGTTTGTGTGCGTGCGTGTGTGTGTGGGTGTTGTGTGTGTGTGTAATAGTTTTTATCATTATAACCAGTAACCATTGGGCTGTTGGTTTTACATAAAAATCTATATTTCTCACACAAAATGGCACTAACAAATTTTTACTCCTAATGAACAAAACCATTTCTACTGCCTTCTTGATATGACTTATACTTCTTCTAATGGAGCAATTTTATCTAATTAAAATTTCTTCGCTGGCTACGTCGATGCTATCGTCCATTTTCGTTTTAACTTTTCCTGCGTTGTGGGTATTTTCTGAAAAAGTTGTTAGCGATACATTCGTTACATCTATGCAGTCCCTTTACTAAAAGGTGTGTGACATGGTTGCAAATGGAAGATATTTGATGGTATGTTTTCTGAGTGGGAGTTACGAAACTGGGTGCATGAAAATTTGAAGATATTAGCATTTAATCCCTTAATCAAATTTTAACCCCTATTGCAACCAGTGATGAGAAAGACAAATATCATGTTCCATATGCATTTTCCCAATTTACATCGCATTTCTTTCTGTGAAATGATTCTCATAGCACTGATAACAGAAAGACAAGACTGCCGTTATCATAGCCTGAACACAGAAAATTGTCCCAGTTGGGGTTTAAAGTAGTAGTTCATTGCAGAATGTGAGAGAAACGCAGATGTGCTGCGATATTAAAATATAAGTAATTCATGCTTGCAGCAGAGACGTGTCAGCGACAGAACAGGTGATGTTATCTCCGGGCCTGATATTCAAATACTATTCCAACATTACTATCCGTATCACCGTCTAAAAGTTCAGTAACGACGCACTCTATGAATACACGAATGCGACATTCATATGCAAGACACGGATAAGGAAAAGTAGGAAAACCAATACAGATGTTTGTCTTTTTCTTCTGTGAATTACATATATAGCCACTCACACACACACACACACACACACACACACACACACACACACACACACATTCACACGCATGCACACGCAGACATAATCATATATCTATCTATTTATCTGTCTGTCTCTCTCCCTATCTATCTCTGTATATATATATATATATATATGTGTGGTGTGTGTGTGTGTGTGTGTATATATATATATATGTATGTATATATGTATGTATATATATATATGCATGTGTTTGTGTTTCTCTGTGTTGTGTGTGTATGTGTGTGTGTTTAGAGAGAGAGGGAAAGAGAGAACGAGAAACATTTTCTTGAGAGATATACAAATATGTATATGTGTGTATGCATGTACGTCTATAAGCATATAAGCGTGAGACGGAGAAAGTTCGGTAAGCGTTCTAGTCCGGCCGAAACATAAAATAAATGTTAAGGCGGCCCAAAGTGGAGACGCGTCGGTGCTGTAAGGACTTTACTTCCCGACAACATGACTCACTCTCACTTCCTTGCACCTTGGGTGCGAACCTCCTTTTTATAACCGCAGGACGATCAAATCATTGGATGGACTTGGAATACGGAAACTGAGAGAAGACCGCCGTAAATACATATGTGTATATATATATATATGTGTGTATGTGTGTGTGTGTGTGTGTGTGTGTGTGTGTGTGTGTGTGTGTGTGCGTGGATTTGTATTTGTCTGTCATCAACGCTTGACAACCGATGTTGGTTTGTTCACGTCTCAGTATCTTACCTGTTCTAGAAAAGTGACCGGTATAATGAGTACCAGGCTTTTAAAAATTACATACTATGGTTAAGTCATTCGAATGAAGACGGTGACCCAGTATGGCCACAGTCTAATGACTGGCAGGAGTAAAATCTAAAAGATATATATAGAGTGCTTTGTCTCTTGTCAATATGGCCAACTGCTCTTTTCTGAAGAAAGGAGGGACAAATCACCAAGCAATGTAGTTGGTAGACGCGGCCCCTAACAAAAGCACCAATATGTTAAGGTCACTTAGTTTATAGACTTTAAATTAAGGAGTCTCGATTTGAATAAGTTTAGTCTATCATCGTCATTCCAACAGGATATCCTTAAGGGTAAGACTTAAAATGTTTTTATACATACATAGACACAGGGTCGGGAATCAAAGCTTGCATTTGAAGTTACGCTAATATTTCACAGCAACTGCTACAGCAAATAATATGAAACCTAATGCAGAACAAAGAATACATTGTCCGCTCATGGGAAACTCCTTTTTGCAGGAATGTTTGAGTTTATGACTCTGCAGGAAGACAAACGCCAAAGAATATGTGGTTTGGTCCGTGCACAAGTCGATCTGAAGAGGATCTGTGAAGCATTGTCGGAGTATCCTCATGAACAGTTTATAACACCAGGTAGAGACTGTACATGGGCAACATCATTCAGAGGAAGCATTCTGGCAATGGTGAGACCAACAAGAAGCGGAATCACGACTTCATCAACACCCTCAAGTTCAAAATTGCAACGGACCCAACCACATCCATTAGGAAGCTGGCTTCTGAACTTGAAACAGACCCTATGACCGTCAGAAGAGCTGTGAATGATGACATGAACCGAACCTCAAGTTCTACACCACGTTACCGAGACACCAACTGACAGGATGTATGAAGACCACGAGACTGGAGAGGTGCAGAAAGGTTCTCACATAACTCAAGAACGGATCCACTTTGAAAATTTTCTCTCACGAGAAATCTTCACAGTGGATGCAGTTGTGAACCGCAAAAACAACCGGTACATTGCAGAGTCCACAGCTGACTGACGCGAGAGGCATATATGGAACAAATCATCAAGCCCAGGTGTTGACCTTCGGTGTTGTGGTCTCCGACAGAAGGAAGATGCCTATCTACTTCTACAACTCTGGAGAAAAGGTGGGTGCTGACTCCTCCTACAAGACGCTGAGGTACCATGACTTGTCATGGTTCAAGCCCAATTTCCCGGAGGGCAACTATGTGCGGACCAAGGATGCTGCTCCCAGCTATACTGCCAGGAAGATGCAGGATTTCTGCCAATCAAATTTGCTACTTTCTGGCCTGCAGATTTCTGACCATCTTTCAGCCCGGATCTCAACCCTCTCGACTATATTGTGTGGCAAAAAACTGCCCACCCCAGCATCAGCCCTCTGAAGGCTGGCATCAATGAGGAGTGGGACAGAATGTCCACTGGCTTCGTGATCAAGAATTGTGTGGGTTCCGGGGGCCCGAGTCGAGGCCGTAATTACAAACAATGGAAGCCACGCAGAATAGAGTTTTCGTTTTGTAATTGCATGTGAATGTTATTAACCTATTTTTGAATTACTGAACCTATTAATGCGCAATGAGAGAATTTCAAACGCTACAGCAATTTTGCAAGTTTTGCTTTCCCACCCTTTACATACAGACAGATATAAATAAGTGCGTATGTGTGTGAGTATATGATCGTATATATGCATATATATATATATATTTATATATATATATATATATATATACATACACACACTCACACACACACACACACACACACACACACACACACACACACACACACATACACACATATATATATATAATTACGGGCATTATAATTATATATATATATGATTTCACCTTAATCGGCCTATTGTTTATGTGCTGGCCATTGATAAAGATTTTTTTTATAACATTTTATCCTTTATCATATATATATATATATATATATATATATATATATATATGTGTGTGTGTGTGTGTGTGTGTGTGTGTGTGTGGTGTGTGTGTGTGTGTGTGTGTAAGTATGTATGTATGTATATATATATGTGTGTGTGTGTGTATACATTGCCTTTGCACAGCTTCTAACAATAGAGATGTACTGCCAGCTCACTTATTTTTCGAGCACCTTCTGGAGTATTCGAGCGGTTCCAAGCAGTACTATCTTCTGCAAGTGCTCCACACTTATTGCAGTCCCTATTTGTTCCACGTAATTCTCGAGATTTTTGCTCACTGATCCCAGGGCTCCGACAATTATTGGTACTACTGCTAACTTTTTCATCGACCACAACTGCTTAACGTCCCAAGCTAACGTGTCATATCTCTCGACTTTTCTTTCTTCCCTATCGCATACCTTGTTGTCAGCTGGACATGCTATAACTATGATCCTGCATAGTTTGTTTTCTTTCTCAATTAACACCATGTCCGGCTTCCTATTCTCTATCTCATGGTCGCATTGAATCATAAGATCCCATAGGATCTTTGTATATGTATTTTCGACGATGCCTTCAGGTTTGTGGTCGTACCAATTATTTTCTCTTTCAAATCCATACTTGCTGCAGTGTCCAATGGACAAACAAGCTTGGCTATATTGTCGTAGCGTCTCTTATATTCCCTCTGGGCTAGTGGTGTACATTAGCTGGTAATATGCGATACTTCCTCACAGTTTTGTCCACATATTCTGCACTTAACACTTGCTGTGTTGTCTAATCTGTTTTTTATGTAGTTTGTTCTTAGTGCTTGCTCTTGGGAAGCACAGATTAGAGTCGCCGTTTCTGGTTTTAAATCACTTTTAGTCATTTGACTGCGGCCATGCTGGAGCATAGCCTTCAAGGTTTTTGTAGTCGTACAACTTTTTCTATCGGTATATTTTGCGAACCGCTTGGTTACGGGCACGTAAATACACCAACATCGATTGTCAGTCAATGGCGGGGGTACAAGCAGAGATACAAAGACTCTCACGCACAAGGTGCCACACAGTGGGACTGAAGCGACAACCATGTAGTTAGGAAGCCAGTTTCTTACCACACAGTCAAGCAAATTTTATTTGCCAAAATATTTTCGTCACTTTGAGACCGCGAACTGTTCATTGACAAAATTCCCTGCTGCATCTGAGAAAGTGACAGTTAATTCATGATATATATGTACGTACCTACGTGCGTACGTACGTACGTACGTATGTATGTATGTATGTATGTATGTATGTATGTATGTATGTATGTATGTATGTATGTATGTATGTGTGTGTGTATGTATGAACGTATATATGTATGTGTGTGTATGTATTTATGTATGTATGTGTGTATGTATGTATGTATGTATGTATGTATGTATGTATCTGTGTATGTATATATGTATGTGTATGTATGTATGTACGTATGTATCTATACATACGTGTAAATATGTGATTATGTATATATGTATGCATGTGTGCATGCCTATACGTATATATGTATGTATATATGAATGTATGTATGTATGCATGTAAGTATTTAGGTATATAAGCGTGTATACGTGTCTGTGTTTTTGCACATGTGTTTTTAAATGGTTTATAAACACCTTCCACGCTGCAATTGTTTTTCTTTCAGCACACGATCTCGTTCAGGTCTCGTGTTATGCAAGTACATCTCCGTAATACACACATACACATATACATATATATATATATATGATAGATATGTACAGGTGAAAAACTGCCCAGGTGTCGAAACCATAATGATATCCGTCGGGCAGCTGATGATGGAGCTATGTCGGATTGTTGGTATGGCTGTGGAATAGTATTATAACAAATCCTTTTGATATATATATATATATCCTTCTTACCTGTGCGTCCAATAATACTATATTTGTTCTACGTCCTCGTGCTTTTGTGTTTTTTTATGCTTTCTTGTTTGGATTAACTTTATATACCGTACGCTTACACGAAACCCGGCCCTCTGAGTGCCTTGAATACCAATTCCTGGATTTTTACACCTACGGATTACTGTTACCATTCTTCCGCAGTACGCCACTGAAATCGTGATTGGAAATCAAAAAAATTTGTCCGTGACTCTACCACTTTTTCCTCGTCCTTTTTTGCGATTTTTCCCTCTGTCTTCCCTTCCCTGGATTTTTCCTTCTCCTATATTTCCGACGAAGAGCTCCGCTCGAAACGTTAAACCCTCCTTCTTTCCTGAGCGTCCAATAATACTATATTTGTTCCACGTTGTGTTTTTTTTTGTGCTTTCTTGTTTGGATTAATATATATATATATATATATACTTTATTTTAAGCAGCAGAAAATTCAACAAAATCTGTTACTCTGAGTTTCTCGTTGCCGTTCATCAGACAGTTTTTGCTAGAATGGAACTGATATATCAATTCAATCTATACAGTTCCATTCTAGCAAAAACTGTCTGATGAACGGCAACGAGAAACTCAGAGTAACAGATTTTGTTGAATTTTCTGCTGCTTAAAATAAAGCATATTACTCTACCACTGGTATTTGAGTACTCTTTTTTCCACCTTGTTTCACATTTATGTGTTTACTCCGGTATATATATATATATATATATATTAGTTGGACGCATTAATATAATTTTACTCAAATTCTCTAGTTGAGCAAGAAGAGGGAAGAGGTCCATGTTCTACTAATATGACTCAGAATATATTATACTTCTAAGAACTGTATGAAGTCTTTTAGGGCCCATAGCTTGTAAAAGATCGTGGTTCATTTAAAATTTCCTACTGTTTCTTTATCAGAGTGAGTTGACAGTTTATAGTTGGGTATGGTCATAAATATTATCAGGATTTTAGGAAATGCATAAGTAACTGTCCATAAAGGAGGTTGGGTAGGGGGAGACCCTAAATCAAGATGTCAGTTACTAATTAAAGGGACAAGATGCTAATAAAACCTATGATGCTAATACAGAGGAAACTATCATGGGATACAATGGATGATTGTATATAAACTATATTATGTTGTATGAAGATAAAATTTAAGGTTACTAAAAATGATATCATAACCAGAATAGATAAACTGTGAATATATACCAATTTTCAACATTAGAAAGGGAAGATTACATAGAATTAGTTTACTATTTATACCTGTACTTAATTATTTACTTATAAGGTGGTTTCTATAAAGATTGCTCTGGGTATTTACTTATGGAATACTGAGGCGATAAATCATGCTATCTTTATATTAATTATAAGCTAAGAATCAGAAAAGAAAAAAATCGGAAAAACAAGTTGTGCACAGATATATGTACATATATAACTATGTGCACGCATGCAAATATACACAAATATTTGTACTTTATTATGGATGTATTATAATCAACTCTTCTAGGCTTAAGTAAGCAGAGAGTTTATATGAGAGATAAGAGGTTAATAGGTAAAGGTATCAAAATAAGAAAACACAATAAGAAGTTATAGAAAATAGTAAGAAAATATATATATATATATAACTTATTGAGTAGAATAGCAGGGGGTAAGTTCACATCATATACGACACTAAAATTAATTTCCCTATTCCAGGTTCAAGTACAGCACCAAAAAAACCCCGCTAATTTCGAAAATATTTAAACATTTAATGGTCAGGTTGTTAGGGGGAGGATGTGAGAAGGGACAGAATATGCAAGTATATGGTTCAATACGTGGGTAGGTAGATGCGAATTTGAATCAAGCTGTTTTGGTCCATACATACATACATAATACATATATATATATATATATTATATATATATATATATATATATATATATATATATATATATATATATATGATACATAGATACATGGGCGCAGGCATAGCTGTGTGGTAAAAAGCTCGACTCCCAACCATATAGTTTCCACGTTCAATTCCACCTTGGGCAACTATTTCCACTATAGCCTCTGGCCGACCAAAACCTTGTAAGTGGATGTGGTCGATTGAAACGGAAAGAAGCACGCCGTATATATAAATATATATATGTATGTCTCCCCACCATCTCTTGATAACCGATGTTAGTGTGTTTACGTCCACGTAACTTATCGGTTAAGTAATTTAGGTTTTCCCATCAACTTGTATTGATGTGTCAGGAATATTGTGTCAGGAATATTTCTTGTATTGGTGTGTCAGGAATATTGTGAACCGGTGGCCTCTGCTTGACGTCTCGAATTTATTTGGGAGTAGGGCAATGTTGGTAGATTACGTCTGTCTTCTTTATGCTGATGGTCAAACCAAAAGCGTTACATGCAGCAGAAAACCGGTCTAGAAGTTCCTAAATTCCGTCTAAGGAGGTCGCTACTAGTATAGTAACATCTGCAAAAAGTAGATCACGAATGATACTGGTGCATAGCAGTGTTCTGGCTTTGAAATGCTGATGATTGAATAGTCCCCCACTTGTTCAAAACTGGAATTTGACACCACTTTGTATGTTGCCAAAAGCATGCCTCAGCATCACTGAAAAGAAGAGTGCAAACAAAGCAGGGGCCATAACATAACTTTGCTTTGTGCCGTTTGTAACGTCGAAGGAAGCTGAATATTCTTCACCAGATACGACAACAGCCTTCATTTCCTCATGAAAGGAGATGATAACATTCAACATCTTGACAGTTATACCAGTCTTTTTCAGAACTTTCCATAGTGCTTGCCAGTTAACAGTGTATAAGTCCTCGTTAAGGTCAATGAATATTAAGAACAACTCTTGGTTTTTCTCATGTAGCATCTCCATGACCTGTCGAAGGGAAAAGATCATGTCGATAATGCCCCGAGCAGAGCGAAATCCACGCAGGGATTCAGATGGATATCATTAATGACGTGTTTGGTGATCCTGTCAAGAATGAGCTGAGCAAGAATCTTACCAGCAACAGAGAGAATTAATATTCCACAATAATTATCACAGACACCTCTATCTCCTTAGTTTTTGTGTAGATGTTGCATTGAGGCATCCTTGAAATCCTGTGGTACACGGCCTACCACCCAAATATTTATGGAGAGATCATGCATTTTTTTTAAATGCTTGTCTTCCATTCTTGTAGATCCCAGGAGGGACAGCATCTCTGCCTGGCGCTTTACCGGTAGAGATATGTCTAACAGAGTTTACTACTTCCAGGAAGGCTGGCTCCAGAGACAATTCCGGTATTTCAGCGTGTTGTGGAATCGACATTATGACTCCATCTTTAGTGACTCAGGTGGAGTTCAATATGGCTTCCAGATGATATTTCAATCGTTTCAGGATGTCAGATTTTTCAGTCAACAGTGTCTCTCGATTGGATGAAAAGATAGGAGTAACACCACGCTTTTAAGGACAATACACTTTCTTGAGGCCATCATAAGAGGCTTTAGAATCCTTTCTGTCTGTAGCGTCTTGGAGATTAGTAGCCTTTGAAGACCACCAAGCCTCCGTCATCTGTCTCAGAGCACGTTGGACCTGGCCTCTGCATTTTATAAATATTCACTTTTCTGGTTGAGTTCTTATCATTTATCCATGTTTTGTGAGAGCTGTGCATGTTACCTATCAACTGTTGGAGAGCAGTGTTGTTATCACTGAACCAATCTTGATGTTTACGAACAGGAAATCCGAGAACCTCAACAGATATGCAGAGTACGTTGCATCCCACAGAGCCTTCCAAGATTATTCTATGTCATCAATGATATCAACAGTGTTGGGTGCAGTGTCCAACTTGATAGAGAGCTCAGCCTGCTTTTCAACAGTTTTCAAAGGCAGAACATGAATGAGCTTAGGCACTGATGACTGTTGTAGTCTTGTGTGTATCAGATGGAACATAGCCTTACTACGGAGAAGAGAATGGTCAGAGAGATAGCAGGCGTTATGAAAGGAACGTGTAACGTTAAAGTTTCTAATATCTCGTTTCTTAGTGATAACATAGTCTATGAGATTCCAATCCTTAGGTTTAGGATGCATCTAGATCATCTTGCAACGATTTCGCTGTTGTAAAAAGGTATTTGTGATGCTTAGACTGAATTCCCTGCAGATGGAGAGCACACGCAAACTGATGGAGTTCATTCGGCCTATACCATGGCGACCAGGTACACCCTCCCATGTCTGACAGTCAATACCAACTCCGGCGTCGCGCATAATAATAAGTTTATCCCTACGGTGACAACTGGAGATGACATCATGGAGTTGATTGTAAAATTCATCCTTTCCCTGCTCAGTGCTGGCCATGGTTGGGGTATAGCAATTGACAAGCTTAGCACAAGTGTTGTGATCAAATTCCAACGCCAGTGTAATGATGCAGTCAGAAATACGTCTGAGTAGAGAAACAAGGGATCTAGATGTTTCTGTTTTGATGGCAAAACAAAACCAAGAGCTGTGGCTCGTCTTCATTTCTTCCAAACCAGAAAAATATGTATCGACCATTACTTTTGTCCAACTTTGATGGTCCTGCAAGACTGAGTACAGCTATGTTAACGTTGTAGTTCTTTAGTTAAGGGCAACAAGTGCTGGTTTTCGCTCTGGTGCTGAGTGACTGACTTGGAGATTTAAGAAATAAGGTATATAAAGCAATGAATACTTATGTACACACATTTTAACGCACATTTTGTTGAATGACCGTTGACTATTCACGAGTTCCTCCGCCCTTTGACGGATTTTGTGTTTTGTCCCGTAGGGTGTCCAACAAGCATTCTCCTCATCAAGCAAGCTTGGTGGTGTTGCCACTTTAATGGCCGTTGACCCGACAATGTAACAGGTTGTACTGAATTACATGTTACCAGTAGCGATTACTATGGATTTTAAAAATTCTTTTTCTTTTTTAATTTCTTTATTTTCTTCTAACATAGCAATGTATTATTGTTATTATACGCATACATGCTTAAGTTCTGCTCTGCAGACTAGTTTGGTCATCTCTGAGAAACAACATGATGTTTTCTATTTTATTTAATTCACTGCCTAGAGAACTATATCTTCCAGCTTGTTCACGTTGTTCCTCTTAACAACTCTCATCCTACCAACTACCATCAGATCAACCAAACAGCTTGTGTGAGTTGCTGTTTATACTGTAAGGATGTCTCCTTAAGCAACAGCCCGAAAGAGAAAAAAACGCTAGTAAGTATATATATATATATATATATATATATATATATAATATATATATATATATATATATATTATATATATATATATATATATATATATATATATATATATATATATAATATATATATATATATATATATATATATATATATATATATATATGCGTGTGTGTGTGAATATATATCTATATATATATATATGTAATGCATGTATGTATACATACACAAATATTTAAGTATGTTTCTCTTTAAAACGCCTATCGAGTATGACTTTATGTTCATAGAAATCATAACCCCAGCTGTTACAACGAAAACTTCAGTAGCTGCTCTGAGGAAAGACTGTCTTACCAACACTATGGCAGAGATTTTTTCGATAGATAAAAAGCCCTTTACAATTCTGTTGTTACCAAGAAATGATTTTGTAGAAAAGAAATATAGTGTACATTAACATACTGAGGACTTCCTAACCCATATGTGACTAGTTAGGAAAAGTACCCTGACATCGCCAAAATCTTACATTCTACCCTGATGTTCCCACAAACAACTATGAATTTCAGCACCACTTCCAAAAAGCATAAACACCACGAACTCCTTAATGCGCATGTTGCAAAGGTAAACCAAACTTAATAGACAATATCACAACCAATACCGCTGACAAGGATATGCACAAAGTTCCACATGCAAGTGTTGAGATCAAACCACCTGCCTCATAAGAAAATGTCTCTTGTTAATGACAGTGGTCCATAAAGAGAATTGCTTGTTACGCTAGGAGGATTCTAGGTAAGGATTTCAAAAGATGGGTTACTCACTAAATGGATTCGTTCAGGTTTTTGGAAAGCCAAAATTTCCCTTTCGTGTCTCGTTTCATCTAACGATTTTAGAATGACAAAAATGCCCAATGTACCCCGAAATATTCTAAGACAAAAGAACTCTCTATTTGCCTGGAGTGCAGAGCTGGTTTCTTTCAGTTAGGAACTGCATATATGAAAAACACAAGAGCATACTTTTTTTTTACAAATAGCAAGAGGACATTACAATAAAGGTGTTTATATTCCAAAGAAACAAACAGAGTTTCAATGAGAATATACCCTTTGAGGAAAACAGTCAATGTGCAATGTTTTGACAAGTTTTCATAAACATCTGAAGATTCAATATAAACTTTGAAATCTCGAATAACGTCGCTGAGTTGGTGCGTAGATAAGTATTCATGAGTCAAAATACTATTGAGTTTCAAAATCTCTCGGGAAAAGCAAAGCAGGTTGATTGAGCACTTAGATATCCGTCGTTTTTAATGGATATACTTAAAGTATAATTATTGCCAACTATTTTGAGATCCTTGGTGACTGTTGTCAATATTTCGCTATCATTAGAACTCCAATGTGAAGTGAAGTGGAGTGAAGTGCCCGGCTGGTGGCGGTGAGCAGTCATCCTACGGAGCCTAGAGCAAGCTCTGATCACCGTAGTGCTGTCTGCCGGCTGATGGCGGTGAGCAGTTATCCCTACGGAGCTCAGAGCAAGCGGCCCTAAACCCATGGACTCTAAGTAAGGCATGTGTAAAATGTGAATGTAATTGGTTGTGTAGTTCTCAAGTTTTAGGGATTCACGCAGACAAACAGACACGCATTCTCAGTTTTATATATGTAGATATTTAAGTATGTATGTATATATGTATGCGCAGGAGTGGCTGTGTGGTAAGTAGCTTGCAACCAACCACATGGTTCCGGGTTCAGTCCCACTGCGTGGTACCTTGGGCAAGTGTCTTCTGCTATAGCGTCGGGCTGACCAAAGCCTTGTGAGTGGATTTGGTAGACGGAAACTGAAAGAAGCCTGTCGTATATATGTATATATATATATATATGTATGTGTGTGTTTGTTTGTGTGTCTGTGTTTGTCCCCCTAGCATTGCTTGACAACCGATGCTGGTGTGTTTAGGTCCCCGTCACTTAGCGGTTCGGCAAAAAGAGACCGATAGAATAAGTACTGGGCTTACAAAAAAAGAATAAGTCCCGGGGTCGAGTTGCTCGACTAAAGGCGGTGCTCCAGCATGGCCGCAGTCAAATGACTGAAACAAGTAAAAGAGTAAAAGAGAAAAGAGTAAATATACAAATTTTAATGTTTGTGTGTGTTTACAAAAAGTTAAACAACATGCATATATACAGAGATACATTGAAATGTATTCATACACACATCTACTCATTTATATATATATATATATATATATATATATATACTGGTAGTATCACCCGGTGTTGCTTGGGTGTGTTTCGATCCTTTAGAATTGGAATTTTTGAAAAGTAAAAATTTTGTATTATGCAACTTGTTATTCTCTTCAAGTGAACATTTTTCCAGTTGAAATACACCGAAAAATGGTGACACAGCAGTCAAAAATCGTAAAAAATAGGGATTTTCATAGAAAAAAAGCACCTTTTTGATGTAAATAATTTTTGGTGTTAACATGGTCCGATTTGAATTTTATCTTCAACCAAATGACGAGCAAGCCGTCTTCTATCATACTATCAATTTTGGTCAACTTGCGCTGCAGGGTCTCGAAGGAGATAGTGTTAGTTGAAAGCTACCAAACCTGCCACAGACAACTTCAGCTTTATATATAGAGATTTGCTACACACTACTTTCCATCCTTAATAATGAAACTTGGCAGATCAAAAAGTGAAACACACAGACATACACACAGATACACACACAGACACACAAGTTGAGTTTTATATATATAGATTTCTCAACGGAGATTTCAGGGGAGAGTTTCAGGGAGTCGCTGGCGATGTATCGTGATGATCAAAAATCCGGCCTGCTAAAATTTGGTTAAAGTGATTCAAACTGCAGAGTCAACGCAAAATCGTTACATTTAATTCAAACCGTTAAAAATGTTATGAAAACAATTGGTGTATGTTCACAAAGGCCAAACGATTAATACGAAAAAACCCTCCAGGCTACATCCCGAAGATTCATTTCTTTGCCGAATTTCTATAATGTTTACGGCGATTCGTTTTGATATCTTGAATTTTTATTTTTCATGCAATTTACGCATGCTTGCACGCGTGGTGAACACAGTTCACGTCAAACAGCTGACTGAGTAAAGTTCACTATTCAATGCATGGGATAAGGCCTAAACAAAAACATTATCGATTTTTGCACTTGCGAGATGAATTTCGGAACAGAAATAGCGCAGTTCAATTTTCATTCGCCTAAACTTTAAGTGACCCATTTTTGGTGGTTCTACGATTTGTTGGCTAGGAGAAGATGTGTCGGGAAGTTAAACACACAGACACACAAGTTGAGTTTTATATATATAGATTTCTCAACGGAGATTTCAGGGGAGAGTTTCAGGGAGTCGCTGGCGATGTATCGTGATGATCAAAAATCCGGCCTGCTAAAATTTGGTTAAAGTGATTCAAACTGCAGAGTCAACGCAAAATCGTTACATTTAATTCAAACCGTTAAAAATGTTATGAAAACAATTGGTGTATGTTCACAAAGGCCAAACGATTAATACGAAAAAACCCTCCAGGCTACATCCCGAAGATTCATTTCTTTGCCGAATTTCTATAATGTTTACGGCGATTCGTTTTGATATCTTGAATTTTTATTTTTCATGCAATTTACGCATGCTTGCACGCGTGGTGAACACAGTTCACGGCAAACAGCTGACTGAGTAAAGTTCACTATTCAATGCATGGGATAAGGCCTAAACAAAAACATTATCGATTTTTGCACTTGCGAGATGAATTTCGGAACAGAAATAGCGCAGTTCAATTTTCATTCGCCTAAACTTTAAGTGACCCATTTTTGGTGGTTCTACGATTTGTTGGCTAGGAGAAGATGTGTCGGGAAGTTAAACATACAGACACACAAGTTGAGTTTTATATATATATATATATATATACATATATATATATATATATATATATATATATATATATATATATATATATATGCGTGTATGCATTCGTATAGTTGTATGCGTATGTATAAGTGTGGATGTATAACCATGTAAGCGCATATATATTTATACCTTCCCATGCAATCCTTTTCATATTTTTCATGAATATTTATGTCATTTTATGCATTCTTTATTCATTATTTTTTTACATTAGCTCATGTCCATACATAACAGTTGCACCTTGACAACACTAGACAACAGGTATTTCTGTATGTATGTATGTATGTTTTGTATTACACGTGTGCATATGCTGACAAAGACATAGAGAGGTATAAAGTTGAGAGCAATCTGAGAGAGAAAGAGGGACAGAAAGAGATAGATATATAGATTACTAGATATATATATATATATATATATATAGATAGATAGATATATAGATAGATAGATAGAATCTACTGGAAGCAATGACCTCTATGCGACAGAGAACACAATCCATTTATAGAGGAACAACTCGGAGTGTTGGGAGGTTCAATTCCTCACAAGGTTCAGTGTTTATGTTTTATTTCGGTTCCTAGTTTCAGGATTGCTAAGCAGAGATAAAACCATCGCTTACAATTATTATGTTTGTGTCCATGTTTTTATGTGTGTTTGAGTATGTGTGCGTGTGTGTGTGGTGCGTGTGTGTGTGCATTCTTGTGTGTGTGCGTTTGGGTGATGTCGCTATCCAGGTATTTCATGTACGTCGAAACTAGTTGTGCATAACTTTACAAAGTTAGATTAATTAAAAGTGAGTATAAGTTTGCATCATTTGGTGTATAAATAATTGTAAGGTAGCCAAGGGGGATTGAAATAATGATCCAGTGAAGAGCGCATCTGGTCAGCTTATTGTTAGAAGTCATTTACACACAAATTTATTGATATTTTGATCAATGAGCATATCTTTGATGAATGAGATATTAGCTGAAGGAGAATGAGTATCTTTCATAGCGTTAATGATTAGATACCAAGCGTGTATACATATGTAGATTCATTACATATCTTAAGACAGCCATATATATATGTACACATATACATCTATCTATCTATCTATCTATCTATCTATCTATCTATCTATCTATCTATCTATCTATCTATCTATCTATCTATCTATCTATCTATCTATCTATCTATCTATCTATCTATCTATCTATCTATCTATCTATATGTATACACACACTCATACTTATACACGCACAATTACATGTGGTATAAGTATATATATAATCGACATATGTGTGTGTATTTGTGTGCCTGTTTGATAATGTATGAATCCCTTTGTACTTTTGGAAAAGGTGATGATGGTTATGATATTCGATGTAACAAGAATTACAAAGAATTTTATTTGAAGTGGATAATCGATTGTATACAATTAAAGTTCAAAATCACTGTGGAATAGCAAATATTAAATGCCGGGAATATTTTCTGCTTAAAAAAATTGCAAGTTATTCATCTTGATTTGACAGGTTAATCGCGGGAGGAATGAGTTGCAGTGCATAGCAGTGTGACAAAATTTGTTCATGACAAAAGCATAAACTTCACTGGCGCAGCTCAGTTCGTGCGATGTAAGTCAGAGTATAATCTCACCAATCCTGAGCAATAGAAGTGCTGTGTAATTGACGTGGACCTCTTGTGACATCTGACCTACCAGTTCTTAAATATCAGTCTTTACTTACCTAACTCTAGAAAAAAAGGATTCTATACAAGTTAGACTTAGTTTTTAGAACA
The DNA here is from genome assembly GCF_006345805.1 of Octopus sinensis. NCBI lineage: Eukaryota > Metazoa > Mollusca > Cephalopoda > Octopoda > Octopodidae > Octopus > Octopus sinensis. Next base: position 70,477,765 of record NC_043009.1, on the reverse strand, counting down.
TGTTAATCATGTCATGCCGAACAGTTGACCTAATTTTGTTCTTAGATTCTGTCTGCGATTTAAATGATATTACGAATAGTGACACGCTATTACATGTGAAAGCACTCTGCCTTTGCTATGCAGACGTGCGATCGCCGGCGGGTATTATCAGTCATGATGCGGCTTAAACTTAGTGATTTCAATGATTCTGGTTACCTGGTGTTCGTAGGTGGAAACAATATTCTTTAACTGGTAGACGTAAGTGTTACCAATTTATAGAGTTGAAGGCGGTAGAAATAAATCGACTCCATGAAAACTATTTTCCATGTAGGTAGACATTCACAGAGTTAGTGTAGGTTTTGACTGGGATATCCGATTTACATGTGGTTAACACTTGGAGATATAGGAAGATGTGAAGCATAGTATAAGATACATAGACGTGAGCGTTGTTAGAAGTGATAGCAAGCCGTCTGTTGGTGTATAAAAAAACTGTTCGGAGAAAAACAAACTTTGGGGAACACTAGTGTTAACTGGGAGTTGATCAGTGAGAGGAAGGGAAAACATGGGGGATAGGATAAAAAGGCTAATAGAAGGGTCACACTCAGAAATGAAGCAGGGTACATTTTACTTCTAAGCAACCTTGTACTTTCGCACTTGAAGTGTAAGTGTTCAGGATAGAAATATGATAGAACTGAAACAAAAAAAAATTCGGGCTGAGGTTTCATTAGTGAATATTTCAGCTACAAGAAATGTATGGGGTACAGCTACGCATTAAACCGCAAAGTCTTCGCTCTTTATTGAGCATGAAGGATCCTTACTTATAACACATGAAATCAATCACTTTTGCCTTTATTTTAAGATGAATATTATGAGCGAGAATTGGAATAAGTAAGCTTTATTACAAACCAGCTGAAAACATTGCCTGTTCTGAAGCTGCAATGTTGCAACCGAACAGCCAATTTCATCGATGAATGAATTTCCCGAGTCCCAAAATTCCTACATATATAACATCTATGCTACTTGACTCTCAGACGGTCGACTGACAAAGTCGTTAGAGCGTCGGATGGAATTCTCTCAGATATTTGTTCCGTTTCCTTGCTTTCCCTAAAATTAAATCTTGTGGAGGTGAATTTTACGTTTAATTCTTTCAGCGTTTAAGATATCCCACTGGGATAAAAGTAATACGGTCAAGCTGGTCACGTGTAGAGGGCCCCTAGAACCATTTGCGAAATTATGGTGCAAACTGCCAACATGTCGTCCTCGATCCCCAGTGACGGCCGTCCTACCGTGACACTCTCAGCTCAAATATATTACTGAGACTCAGCTTATTAAACAATATCTCTCTCTACACAACTAAATACTTTAAACTATCTTCGAGCCTTTAAGAATTTTAGGAATTATTTCATTAAAATATTCAGTTTCTGTAGTTTTTTTATTTAAATTTCTGTTTTCACACAAAGTAGAAACGTAGAATGTAACTTTATTTTCTAAGATGAACAGCCTCATTAATGTTATCCAAGTATGCCTTGCGATACTTTTTCCTTTTTCTGCATTGTATGATCAAATCTCTCTTGAAACGTCTTGGACTTTTATCATGTCAGGGTAACGTAATGTTGGGTGGGTGAGTAAAAATGTCGAGCACGAAACGCTGCTTTCGTGACTAAACTAAAGGTGATAGCATTTTCATATCCCAGCAATTGGATTAACATCGAAATATTATGTGTGGGTGCATGTATGTATTAAGTATGTGCATATGTGTATGTGCGTACGTGCATATATCTGTATTAGTGTGTGAGTTGTAAACATCGGCAAAAAAAAGAAGAAAACATGACGAAAAGCCGTGTTCTTGGAAACTTAATCTCGTGATGTATTTGTTCCGTAGAGAGTCCCGTGCCAACCCACAACCTCCATAAATATGCCGATCAGTGGGAAAACTGGAACACATGGAAACTTATTTAGCAATGATGATACACAATAAGTAAATAAAACAAAACTAGGTACGGATACGTATTTCAAAACAGTAGTAATCAGTGCAAAGCGAAGGGTGGCGCAACACCTTAACACCTTCCTTCAACGGTTGTTCTAATCTTGATCAGTCGTTGCTGGATTAGCCGAGGATGATCTTTAATATGTAAAATATTTTGGGGTTTTAGCGGGCACTGTGCCACACATGTGGGACTTGATTCTTTTAATGACCGTGGAATTTTTTTGTATGCTTGTTTACATCCAGAGGACAGAAAACATTTTCCTTGTTAAATATACTGTTTGCGTCTTAATATAGTTGAAGTATTTTTAATGAAAAAGGTAGAAGTTAGCTATTCCCAGTGCAACAGATATTACCATATTCTAGGAATAAAATTCGTTAGAGAGTGGCTTTCTATTCCTTCTGTTGGTGCTATTCAGCTCTAAATCGACATTATGAAATAATGTATTTCAGAAACATCGGAATACCACAATTATCCAAAGTTTTCTAAGAAGGTGGTACTTGGTGTGAGAGAGATTTCCCTCGTAGACCTTCGGCTCGAGTACGGTGAACTGTTTCGTATCGTTCGAAATAGTTCACAAGTACAATATTTGAAGGTTTGTGAAGGGACAAGATCGGAACCAATGAGTTTTATCAGACTGGAAGACATTTCGCAGTCTTGGAACAGAGTTGCAGAAACAGTTTCGGCTGACTTTATTTGCGTATAATATGGATATTGAAGGTAAAAGATTCTTTATGCCTCTGACAATTTTTTGAGATTTTACACTTTATATATACGTGATTTAAAACAATATATTTAAAGGTTTCAATCCAGAGCATCCATCCAATAGCGAAATTTATCTTTCAGGGCAAAGTTTATCTTTCTCTGTATTAAAAGGAATTAACCTAATTCGTTTTTAGGAAATAAATACTTTGCGTCTTTAATCCAACATATAGATGCCTTTTACTATCTGTTTAAACTCAACATTCACATCGGAATGAAATCACCCAGAAATAATTTTTTACCAGATGTAGAAACATGTTAACAACTAAATAAATTCTGGTTTATATAAGACGCTTATCTCTAATGTCAGACGTTTATTTTTGCTTCATCTTATATAAATAACTTAGACTTTACAGAATGTTTAAATGAACATCCTGTTTTCGGTATCTCAGCCGCCAGTCCCCGCCACTTCCCTTCTCTCTATGTGCGCGGCTTCTATCTTCAGATATATGTCGCAGACTATTTTGTGTCATCATATATTTTCGCTTTTCTTTTTTGTTCCTTTTAAATGTACAGACTTAGTGTAGGAGCAGAGAGGAGTGCAATTATTCTAAGTACCAGTTCAATTTCTGTTTGTTTTGTGTGGGGGATCATTTCAAAGAGAATAAATTTCTGGCTTGAATCATAAATAGCGGATGTGTTTTACTATGTTTATTTGTTTGTGTTCTGCTCATGGTGTTGTGTTGTCTTTCAATCAATTCGAAATGTGTTTTTTTTATATATATTTTCATCTCTAGTTTTTAGTCTCGTCTACTTTTCCCACGACACATCAAAACCTCTCATTTACTACGTATCTATGTGTGATCAGAACCTGACGGAAATCTATCGGAAATTGTGAAATACTTTGTCAACAACAACAAAAAAATCTCCAATTTATGTTCTATTCTTATTTAACACGTCAACAAAATACATTCTCAAATATTTGTGTACATAAACTATTAGAACAAGCACACTATTAGATATATCAATGTTAATCATTAAATGGTGTTAAAAACATTTTCATTGTAAGACCCTCGAATGCTTAATTCAAATGTGCGAAAGAAATGTAATCTTTTAATATTACTTTCACATTTTGGCACAAGGCAAGCAATTTTACGGAGTATTTCAATCACATTGACCCTAGTGCATAACTGGTACTTATTCAATCGACCCCAAAAATAATGAACGGACCTCGGCGCAATTTGAACTTACAACGCAAAGACAGACGAAATGCGGCAAAGTATATTGCCCAGCGTGCTTACGATTCTGCAAGTTCACCGCTTTGTAATCATTTAATATTGCCTGTTACTAAAGCGGCGAGGAGCTGGCAGAAACATTAGCAAGCCGGGCGAAATGCTTAGCGATATTTCGCCTGGCTTTACGTTCTGAGTTCAAATTCCGCTGAGGTCGACTTTGCCTTTCGGGGGTCGATAAATTAAGTACCAGTTACGCATTGGGGTCGATCTAATCGACTGGTTCCCTTCCCCCAAATTTAGGGCGTTGAGAGTAGAAAAGAATATTGCCTGTTCCTCTAACAACAATGGAAGTCAAACTGAATGTTGGCAACATTTAAAAGCAGAATCTATATATACTACTTATTGTAAAACATTTTGCCTTCCCCTCTATCATTCCTGACAATCCCTGCCTAATATTTGGTTTGACAATCTATCAGTTCTGTACAAAACGAAATTAGTTCATCGTAATTCTGTGGACAACTTATGTCACTAGACTTGAGAAAAGCCAATTTCGTCTTACATAAATATTCTTTTAAGTTCTGCGCCTGAGAGACGTAAGTTCTGCATTCAAACCTTGCATGAGCCTTACATGATATATACATAGGTCTCACTTCGTTTTGGTCGGAATCTAAAGCAAAATCAGTGAGACATTATTTCGTGCTTTACACTGTTTATGGGATAATGGGTTTCTACCTGTCAACACACGGTCAGCGAAATTTATTGAGAAAATTTTGTTCTGCATGAAACATAATGTTCAGAAGTTATTCGTATTATTTATGTTAAAAGCTTAAGGAGACACATTAACTGGACATACGAGACATATATAAAATGAAGTCCGAAATGAAAGTATTCAATTCAAGAGAAATTATTTTCAACTCTTGAGGAAATGGCTTTATGTGGATAAGGTGAAATTTTTGTTAGTTGGGAAAAAACACACAACTTATGTTATGAGATAAATTGTTCACGCATTCTGTTCGAAGAGACAAAAAATTATGCACAACCCCTGCCCCCACGTCATCCCATTTTGATTGACAATTGATATGCAAGCATACACAGATATACAACAATACTGCCACGCATACACATAGCGTGTGTTTCCTCCTGTTCTGGGAATGGACAAAACAGAAGAAGAGAAAACACGTGGATGGACGAGTCGGTGAAGAGGTCAGAGATGTGTGACGAAAGATTTCTAGACAGTGGACATAAGATAAAATAAGAACAATGATAAAGAGTGAAGAACGAATAAATGACTAAATATATCTATCTGTATATTTATATATATATATATATATATATATATATATATAATATATATATATATATATATATTGTGTGAGTGTGTGTGTATTTATGTGTGTGTGTGTGTTTATTTGGCAAGGAAAAAATTACTGTCCCGAGATATAAGAATATCAGTTTGAACACACGATTTCACATCAAGAATTTTGCAAAGCAAGTGCATAAACGTATCTATCTATCTATCTATCTATCTATCTATCTATCTATCTATCTATCTATCTATCTATCTATCTATCTATCTATCTGTCTATCTATCTATCTATCTATCTATCTATCTATCTATCTATCTATCTATATATCTATCTATCTGTCTATCTATCTATCTATCTATCTATCTATCTATCTATCTATCTATCTATCTATCTATCTATCCGTTAAAAGGAGGGCTGGGCATGCCGTGGTTGATGATGCGCAGACACGCGCTGAGACTGCGACATCTCTGGCTCTATGTAGACGACGGTGAACAGGTGTGGTCGCCGTTTGTGAGGCACGCTTTCCCGCAGCTCGTCTCCATGACCGAACTGCAGTCGTGGATCAAAAAGAGGCCGAGGAAGGGCGAATGGCACCGCGAGTGTCGCGTTGCTCTCAAGCAACTCTGCCGTCCTGGGTCGACCTTAAGTGACTTCAACACAACCAAAGCATTCTATAGGGGTTTAGTGGAGGGGAGGTACGACGACGAGCTCGGGGCGAACCTGGACGTCGACGAGGAGTACCTGACCCGCCTGTTCGGGACGACTTTCGGGCCAGGGCCCATAGACAACTTCCAGAGATCCCTGGCCTGGCAGTGCTACCGAGAAGCGCTACCCGTTCGGGATAAGCTCTACAGACACGGCTCGAGAAACACGGGGCCGACCTGCCCGAGATGCGGTCAGAGCGACGAAACCGTTCTGCACGCACTCGTTCAGTGTCCAACAATTTCCGACCTGTGGGCTTATGTCGAACAACTGCTGTCACGTGTGGGACGAGTCGGTTTATCAGCTGAGTCTATCGTCAATATTGTCACGCCTCCTTCCTTCAAACGGGAAGGAAGAGCTATTTTCATCATCCTTGTGGCTATGGCGAAAGAATGTATCTGGTGGGCGCGTCTGAAAGGATTGGAGACAAACACTTTCCTCTCTGGTCAATCTCTCATCAACTTCTTCAAGTACCACTTGAAAAGGAAAGTGAGAGTAGAGAGGCAAGTTTTGTCTAGCGAATGTTTTAAAAAAAGATGGGTGAATGTAGCAAGAATGGCACGTATGAATGACGAAGCCACCTTGAGCATAGTCCTATGAACCCAGAAATCGAAAACAGAGAGTTGCTTATTTGCAAAAAAAAAAAAAAAAAAAAGAAATATAAAATGTGACTTCATTGACCGAGGTTACCGTGGTCTTTTCCGCAGGCTTTTCTTTCCACGGGTAAACCTCACCTGTCCTCCCCTTTACACTTCATATTGACATTTCTGTGATAACGATCCCTATTGATCATTTTTTTTTCCTCTCCCCCCCCTTTTTTTTTTTTTTTTTTTTTTTTTAACCCCCCTTATTTTTGTCCTCTTTCTCTCCTTTTACGATCCCTTTTGATCGAACCTCCCCCTTCCTTTTTTTTTTTTTTTTTTTTTTAATACCTTCAAAAGAAAAGCTCTACCTTGTAATTTGTTCTATCTGTGTGCAGCCCTGTGTGGCTAATAAAGAAACATATCTATCTATCTATCTATCTATCTGTCTTTCTATCTATCTATCTATCTATCTATCTATCTATCTATCTCTCTCTATATATAATCTATCTATCTATCTATCTATCTATCTATCTATCTATCTATCTATATATATATATATATAATATATATATTATATATATATATATAATATATATATATATATTATATATATATATATAATATATATATATATATATATATATAAGCAATAATAAATCTCTGAGCGAGGTATAAATAGTAGCTGCACGACATCGAGAAGTAAATTTGCCAGTTAAATGTGGCTAACCCTTAAGGGTTGATGGTACTGTAGCTTGTAGCCCCAGAAAACACCCCCTCCAGCTGGTTATTGACACACTTTCTGTGCCCTATCAGTATTTGCAAAAGGAAGCCATCCTTCCAATCTCCAATCTGATGTGATACACACGGACCCGAGTTTCTGTGTGTCAATAGCCAGCTGGAGGAGATGTCTTCCTGGGGCTACAAGCTACAGTAGCATTCACCCTTAAGGGATAGCCACATTTATGTGGTAAATATACTTCACGATGTCGTGCAGCTACTATGTATACCTCGCTCAGAGATTTATTATTGCTTGTTTACACTTTTTCAAGATCAGTGGCTTTTCGTCATTGGAAAAAGGATATATACATTTGCATTGCGAACCATTTCCCATCGACGGCCGGCGATTGTCACTAATGGGTGTGGGTAGTGATTTCGTCAATGTGAGTTCGAATCGTTACATACTGATGATATGTGTTTGTTGTAGGCTTCCTCGCGCGGGTGAACCGAGATTCGTTGGATTGTGTAAATTGTTGAATTTCAGTCATTGTATCGTTTGCACCTGTATAGTCCCCGTCTACGGGAGGAGTGAAGAAAGGAAGAGAGATGGAGAATAGACAAAGTTACGCAGCGGCAACGATACAAGGAGTAAATGCTAACACTCTGGAAGTACAGGAAATAGTAATTTACACAAGAAAGCGGAAGTAAGAAAGAAATTTGTAAAAAAGGAGGGAGTCAGTCTAAAGCTGACTCCTCCAGAAGAACTGATGGAAAGCGAAGAAAAGAGGACGGTAGTATACAGAACGTTGTCTACGTCCTCGAACAAGATAGAAATGTTTAAAAATTGACCACATTCTATACACGTGGAAAAAAGTATGGCTCAATGGTAGTGTGGTTTGGCAACGAAGAAGATGCCATAAACCACTCCACGGACCCGTTACGGAAGACGAAATGGATAATACAACTCCGACGTACTGTGGCAAACGCGTTGCCAGAGTGAGAGTCGGAAGAGTGCCACCCGAAATCGAGGAAGAATGGCTGGTAGCAGCCATAATGCACGATAAGAATGATGGGGTAGAGATCCTCAACGAAGACCCCAAAGGTCAATTTTTGGGGGATATGGCCTCGAGGTGAATATGGAAGTATCTTTGGAAGACTTGCATAGTATAACGGAGGAAATAATACTCCCGGAAGACACCAGACTTCGAATAACAGTAGAAGGAAGACCACCAACATGCTTCCTATGCGGCAGAAAAAGGGAACATGAAAGGGAAAGATGTCCTGAGAAGGAAAACGAAGAGGAGAGGAAAAGCGAAGAAAACAATACCGAAGAGGTAGTACCAATGAAATAGAAAGACAGAGTGGAGGAATCCTTCACAGTAGTAAAGAGGAAGGAGAGAAAGGAACGAGTGAATTCTCCCCCAGGCAGTCAAAAAAGGTTAAAAGAGATTGTGATGGAAGAAAAGAGAAATAGGTGTGAAACACCAACAGAAGCAGTAGTGAAAGAAGGCACACAGGAAAAAGCAGCATTACAACAGGGAGAAAAAGGAAGCGTTTATAAAATTGGTTGTGATGTTTCTGCTCGCTCGAACAGATGAGGACGGGAGCCGAAGCAAGCAGAAGTGAAAAGGAAGAGATACAAGTGGCATTTGGTCACGTATACCAAAAGTAAAGAAATAGAGAAAACGATTGTAAGATATAAATCGGTAATAAGAGTAAAGCTGCCGCCAGAAAAAATATCCTGAATACACTAAAGGAATAGTCATAGATAAAGAGAGATTTTTGAAATGGAGAGAGATGTATGGACTTTTCATAGACCCGCTGGGGGTTGAAGTCGAGTTTGACGAGCTCCCACCGGTCGTGAAATTAGATTTGAAGCCCTTTATGAACATTTAAAATCAAGTAAGTAAAATTTGTACTTCATATAAAAAAAAACAGGAAAATAGACCGTTAAAAAGTTTAAAGAAAAAAGAAAAAAGCGATCAAAGAAATCCCCCAAAACCCCAAAAGACTAAGAAAAAGAACAATCTAAAAAAAGGAAAAAAAGAAAAGACTGTAAGAACGTTTAAATGTAAAAAAGAAATCACGGCTTCGTCTCGGAGCGAAACCGTGAAAACCGTCTCATTTTCATTGTAATTCATTCTTTCATATGTTTTTGTGTCCCGCATGTTTGTGCATGACCCCTCTGGATTCAGGCCTTGGGCCTATAATAAAGAGAAACAGGCGATTGTCACACGCTGATGACGGGTTAATACCCAGAAACTCGGGTCCGTGTGTATCACGTCAGGTTGGAGATGGGAAGGATGGCTTCCCTTTGCAAACACTGATAGGGCACAGAAAGTGTGCCAATAGCCAGCTGGAGGAGGTGTCTTCTTGGGGCTACAAGCTACAGTACCATCCATCCTTAAAGGTTAGCCGCATTTAAGTAGCAATTATAGTTCACAATATATATATATATATATATATATATATATACATATACTTCACAGATATTGCTTGTGGTTCACTACTGAGGTTCCAGATGTGTTTTTGTTGCTGAACAAGTGTTATATCATAGAGGGGAAAAAACGTCTTCATTGGATGAATAAATGTAAGAAATCAAAAATTTTAACAATTACTTCCCACCAAACAAAGCACAATTCCAGATGAATCAGACGATCCGATTTCAGCATCTGGAGTCTGCCGTCGACGGGGGAACATGTGCAGATGGTGTAGCCTTGAATGATTTGATGGCAGTTTGTATATTTTGTCTATTACTTGTGATGGCATGCATTACTGGAAGGAGAAATCCGTGTTTAGTTTCGTAAGTACCGATATCTCAGTGCTCATTCTCATTACACAGCTGTGTGTCATCCGCCACTCTGCTGTCTTACTCTTACTATCAAATACTTAAATTCCTGATTGTTTCGAATCCTGAATACACACACACACAGATATATATATATATATATATATATATATATATATATACGCATATATATATATGTATATATATATGCACACATTCATGCATACATATGTGCATATACACATGGTGAGTTTAAGAAAAAAACAAAAGACGAAGGCAGGTGGTGTACAAAACAGATGTATTAGTATAACGCTCAGGAATAGAATATATACATACATACATACTTACATACATACATATATCTATCTATCTATATATATATATATGTGTGTGTGTGTGTGTGTTGTGTGTGTGTGTGTGTGTGTGTGTGTGTGCGTGTCTACATACGCACAAGCACAAGAAAAAAACATGTAGACGTATGTATGAACTTTTACGGAGCGCGTATGTGTGTGTGGGTTTGTATGTATATGCATATACATTTGGCGAAAGATGCGTGTTAAGATGTGTACGTTTTTATAGCTATGTATGCGTACACATATGCGCTCGCACACCCACGTACGTATGAACAGAGGAGTTTACGCGTTTACTATGTACTTTCTAACTTATCTTAATTAGCGGTCATTCGAATTAGCGCTTTTGTATAAATAGCGGTCTATACCTCAGTAATTTCCCTTTGTATAACGGTCTTTTTTCATAGCGTTTTTCCGATGGTCGGATAACTGAAGAGATGGTGGTGTGGATTTCCACATCGGCATCCGAAACTCAGAGTTTTATCTTGGATACCGAATAATTTTCTCATATTATATTTACAGATAAATTCCTCTATTTTCATAATATTGAGGTCTCTTTCTTTCTGTTGTTATCTTACCGTTTTTACCAATATATATATATATGTTGAGGTTATAAGAGGTAATGGTGTCATTGAGACCCTAAGGTGTCAGGTAATGCTGAATAAGTGCTATAGACAGACCATAATTAAGTTCTAGGTTCGGTAATTTTGCGAGTAAGGGGTTCAACGTTGGTCATATGTTAGCGTGTGTATATCAGAATTTTTTACGTAATGAGATAAAAAAAACCAAGGCTGTGTAGATATTAGAACATTTATAGATAGAAGGTCTTGCAACTGTTTCCAGGCTATTTATTAGTTATATCCCTCCATTGGAGACGGTGTGAGAGGATGGTTAAGTAATAATTAATTTAGATAGGATACAAAATAGAGAATGAGGTGGAGGAAAGAAAATAGATATGAGATATGTAAGGATATTGAATTTGTAGATCAATTTTTTAGGCAGAATGATATATATGTAATATTCCAATACCTTATGAGTAAAATCCAACAGAATTTAAAATGGGTCCTTCCAAGTATAGTGTTTATACATAATGTATGATCCCAGTAGCTTATGAGTGAGATCCAGCAGTATTTAAACTTGGTCATTCCAAGTACAGGATTCTGTTTGTTTGTTTGTTTGTATGTTTTATATGTGTATTCTTATGCATATATTTGCATATCTAGACATGTTTATAAATATTTAAATGATAAACTTCAGGAAAGTGTTACTGATTTTTACAGTTCCATTGATGGATTGTATCTATAGTCTTCGAATTAACTTTCTCCTTTCTGGTTTTGAGAAGCCTAATTTCTCAAGATTGGTATTAAGGCAGTGTGTTACATATCCCAGGACCCCAATTATTAGAGGTACATACCTAACTTGTAATCTAGATAGAGTAACTGCAGATTTCCCAACAGATCAGCATAGGTGTTCTCTTTTTCCCTGATCTCCAGCTTTATGTTAAGATCCGCTGGGCAGCTAATTTCAACAACTGTGCCCAGTTTCTCCTCTTTATCCCAAATCATTAGATCAACTATATTGTGTTTACTTTCTTTTGGGGTTTTCACTTGGACATTCCACCAATACTTCTTTTTATTATGAGTGACTATGGCTTCTATCATGTTGTGGGCTTTTATTTCATTGTCCTCGGGATTATCCTTCCGACGGATTTCATTATAGAGTGTCCTAGATACAACGTCATGTCTCATCGGTAGATAATAACATGATGACATTTTCGGACAACTGCTTATGATGTGGGTGATATCTTCAGTGTGAACTCCACAAAGTCTGCATTGGTTGCCACATTTTTACGGCTTTTCTCGCATCTCAATGATTTTTGTGGTATTTGGTTGATATTTCCTGTTCCTGGATTGCAAACGCATAACCTTCAAAGTGGGAAGTAGCAATAAAGCTAATGGTTCATGATAAATTGCTTTGATGATCAATGTTACTATCATCACGAAGCTTTCTACTAACATCTTCTGCTCATATAGTCGCATTCTTACATCAGATATGTTGTGGTAGAGTCGTGCTGCTTCTTTGGGCATGCATTCTAGGTTATCAGACAAAGAGTGTTGCTGAAGGAGCTGCCTTCCAAATCTTATGATGTTATCAGGCTCATGTATGCAAACTTGGTCCAAGGATGCACTTCGACATTTGGTAGTTAAAAGATGTTGCCGAAGGGATAAGCTGCGACATCTAAAGGCATTTTGGATCGATGTCTACGTTTTATGAAGAGGCAGTCTACGTCACTGTTTATGTGGAAATTATGTGTAACTTGTATTTTTCGGGTTTTCACATCAATGGCTCGGATCCTATCAAGTGTCCAATCAAGCAGCCCAAACAATGGTATGAGTACTGCCACTGTCAAAACATATTGTGGGCCACTGTTTTATTGAATGCAGAGAGTTCTGAGGTCCAAATTTTCTTTATTCGGCTGTAATATTCCTTAGTGGCACGTGTTTTGTTACAGATGCCTTTGTAAGATATATTTTCATCTACTTCTAGGTACCTGCAACATTCATCGTCAGATACAGGGGAAACAGCCAAATTATAGATGGAGATGTTACTGGTCTGGTTTATGGTTTTCCCCATTTTCACAACCATATAACATTTATCCTGACCTGTAGGTGTGTATGTATGTATGTATGTATACATATATGTATGTATTTTAGGAAATTGATAGTTATGGCTGGTCAGAGAGTGCCCATTGGTTTCGCAACTATGACGCGCTTAGCAGTGAAAGCTGAGTGCTTTATATATATATATATATATATACACACACACACACACACACATATATATATGTATATATATATGTGTGTGTGTGTGTGTGTGTATGTGTGTGTGTGTGTATTATGTATGTATGTAGGCAGGTATGTATGTATGTATGTATGTATGTATGTATGTATGTATGTATGTATGTATGTATGTGTGTATGTATGTATGTACGTAGGTATGTATGTAGGTAGGTAGGTAGGTATTCATAATCCCGTCAAATACAGCATTTTTCATGGTTGTTGTCCACAATTAAAGTGTCCAGATTTATAATCATAGTATTAGAAACGCATTTACTCAACAAGAAATTGTTTGTTTTCAAATTGCTTAAAGGCTTCTGGGGTTGTCGTCCCTGCATTTCATACCGACATTATATATTCCTATGATGATGCTTTTAATTTCTAACAGTATTACATTCTTACGAGAGCGTGCGCATACACTTATACATAAACGCACATAAATATCTCTCATAATCGTAGCTAAGTTTTCTAATATCTAAATTGATATTCGTACTTCAGATTCACAAAAACAAACCTATATACGTTCGTACACATTTATGTATGAATTTATATATTTGTATATATATATATATATGTATATATGCGCATATATATAAACATATATCTATATATATGTGTGAATGTGTGTGCAAGTGTGTGTGTATGTGTGCGTTTGTGTATGTCCGTGTGTGCTCAGGTTTCCATGTCAAATTCCCAAGATTCTGTATCTGTTCGAAAACATAACAGAATGTGTAAACTAAACTGATATAGCAACATTTACAACAATAAATACAACAGTCATATCATAACAGATGTCTCATAAACAAAGTTTAACAGCCAGCAATGTTGATTTAAGTGAATTAAATGGGTATTCAAATAATTATCAACATTCTCATCACGCCAGCATAATTCCCAGTACAATGACAAGGCAAATTACGAAAATTCTAATGTCGGAAATTTCCGCCATTTTCCCATCATGTCGATAGAACGTCTAATACTTATTCAGCCATTACTTTTATGCTTTAGCGAAATCCGACTAATATTGCTAAAAGTATTATCACAAGCTATTAGTGTTTTGCTATTTTACTAGAGAGTAATGTTAGTCAATACCAACATCACTACAATTGCTACTTTACTGGCTAAAATATAACCCAAATGGAAAGGCAACGTATAGAAAGAAGATAAATATATTTTCTGTTTGGATCATTTAGCTGAAAATTATTACAAGACTTCAAAGAACAATAAATAAATATATAACGGAATGTCTAAAGTAGATTTACAGCTGTTTCAGAATAAAAAGAAATGTGATAAATATATCTTTATGTGTTGTAGAACATTTATGTGAAGTTAATCATTACAATACAGGGGTTTAGAGGGACAGAATTATCGTCTGCTTAAATGTAGCTTAATCCCTCAGACTTCTTTATTCCTTTCTCTCCCCCTCTTCTCTCTTTCTCTCAGAGCAATTTGTCTCTTTAACTCAGCGACCGGGTTCTCTTGGGAGACAATGGAGAATATGTATATCAAAGAATTGTTTTTCCATAACTTTAAAGCAATATTTTAAAGTATTGTTAAAAAGAAAAACAAAAAACCTTAAACGGTTTTTAAAAGAAATCTTAGTGTACCCAGGGAATTAATAAAAGGAAACATACTTGGCTTGAAGAATCAATAATGTGTTATTTCTTTATCTATAAACAAAACCTGCTTAATGAAGTAAGATATGTTAATATAGCTGAAGTGAAACAGAAAGGTCGATTCTAGGCTCTAGGCAAACACAATGTGAAATACAATATCGATTGCTACTATCAGCATCATAGTGTAATGATATTTACTTCTAACAGTTTTACGTTCTGAACTTCAACGCCACCTCAAGCAAAACTTTTGCCCTTATTCTACCGAAATCGAAAAGAATGTTAATTACTGGGGTCGATTATATCGGTTCTCCTATCTTCCCTCATATTTGTGGCTTCGTGTCATCGGTGGAAAAAGCTATCGCAGAGAAAGTACTTTTGTCTACCAGGTTGATGTGACACAGCATTTGGCCAGTAAGTAAAACTTCAAGCTTTTAAAGTAATGGAAGTGGTATTATATCATAAGTGTAATTGTTGTTCTTTTAGCGAGGCTGAGCCCTGACTGAGCATCTCTATAATTAAGAACTTTTGAGTCTTTCGCGTTACGAACGTGTTAAAGCTTTTACATATCAAGAAATGTTATTCACATGTCTCTTTAAAAAGAAACTAGACTGTAGAGTGTGTTTGGACGGAGATTCGGTTATTCTTAGTAGCTTCTCACCTCCTGCTTCACACAAGTTCACGCACATACCTGCACGGGTGTTTTTGCGAAACTAATGCAAGCGTGGGTATATCTTTTATGTTCACCGACATAAATCGTACAAATTTCACATTTTGGTAGAGAAACAATTCTTCAATTGTAATTCTTCTTCCAACTAATCTTCATTGCAGATACATGATAGATTCTGACCAGAAGGAACGTGCCGTCATTGAGTTCTTGACAAAGAAGATTTGCAGGTAGACCCAAGTACACTGAAGATTATAAATTATTTACGGAACTGACTCCATTAACACAAGTAATGTGTTCAGATTGATAAAGATGTTTAAAGAGAGTCAAATTACACGTTGAATGATCATCACTGATACAAATCTGCAAACAAGAGACGTATTAATTGCAAGCGATTTACAAACATTGAGTTTGCTATACAAATGCATTGCGATCATAATGCATTCTAGAAGACGGTGGAAGACTTTGAGCTTTGAAAAATGTGCGCAAAATTGGTAACTCTACAGTCTGTCGCCAGTTTAGAGGAACTAAGGGTGCGAATCAGCTCTGAGCAGCTACATTTCAGTTCATGAAATAACCATACGTTTCCTAAGGATTTCAACAACCAGTGATCGGGACAACAAGCCATGGAGACGGTTTTATTTTTATATAAATGCATGTTATTCGCCACGATATTTTCGAACGTGGCTCTAGTGTGAACTGCAAAGCGGTGCGTGAAGAAACTATGATATCCCAAAGAAACCACAGAGAGGGGGCAACAAAAAACGAAACAAGGGTTTGAAGATATCTACTTTCAGTATGACTATGAGCAGTCAGACACACATTTGGGAACACATGAGGCAACTGGCGAAGCGGGATGGCAAGTGGTCTCCTTCTGCAGTATAGCTCAGATCTGGAACCCAACCATTTCAACCGTTTTGCTTCCATAAAAGAAAATCTCCGAGGAAAACGAATTCCTGATACAACCGAAGAGAAAGTGACCCTGTGGATGTATTTACAACATAGCTTAGATGATTTTTTTTAAAAAGAGAATTCGAGAGTTTGGTGCAACAAAGGAGTAAATGCATCAGATGGACTCTACGTTGAGTTGTACCATTGTATAGAGACAAAGTTAGTCTACCAACATGCACAACTTGAACGGTATCTGTCATTTAATAAAAAGCTACGCCCTCTTGTACCTCACTTTTGGTACAACCCTTGTAACATCGCATATATTCCAGCGCTATACTTTCAGCACCGTGCTGGATTACACTTCTATTGAAGTGAATAAATTATGAGTCGTAGGCTGTTGGAAGTAACCCAAGCAGATCAATAAACATATAAACATATGATGCAGGAAGGCAGTGATGTACTGAATAACCTATGCAAAACAATCTAAATGAATTATAACAGGCCTCTTATTTGAAGAAAGCAAACGAAATCGTTGCGTTAGGTGTTAGCATATTTCAGATCAAAGCATAGACGATTTCAAGAAATAGCGAAATAACTTCACAGAAAATTGAATTTTTATGCAAGAAGGCAGAACTACTAGCAGTGGAGGGGATAACTACCGGCATATCTTTATCTCTAAGACATAATCAGCGAAGCATCCTCTTTTCCAACCTACTTTGATCATTAGCCAGAATGTTTTATAAGTAGGAAAATAGTTCTGAAGAATTCTTGTTAGATATCTATGAAAGGTTATTTTAGCTACAAATAGCAGCTAAAGCATCTTCAAATAATGTTCCTGCAGAAGGAAGGACACATTTGGTAATTTATTTCTATGTACTACTAAAAACCGAGTTATTCTGGCCGAGACCGCTTTGTGCGGCGATACAGAACAAAAATATAAAGCAAGAAGCGAAAAGGCTTCCCTTTTGAAAGGAAATCAGCCTCACAGCTTCCCATTTCCGGAAACTTTAAAATTAAGAGATAAATATTTAAAATCCTAGCAAACTGATGATGGTCACAAGGCCCGTAAAGACTTCTGTGTGCGTTTTTTATTTAGGAATGTATAAATGTGGGTATATAAAACAGCTTACGCACTTAAAGTGCTATTGTTCACATTTATAACTGCGTATATATCTGCATACATGTAAGTACATTGTAGACGCAGAGTGCCCTAAGAGTTGCATAGCATGAGATACCGGGTTCAATCCCATTGATTAGAAACTTGGTCACGTGTCTGTTACCCTGGTAACCTCGAGACTACAGTAAAATACACTTACGCATGACAATCAACCCAAACCAGGTGAGCGAAATCAGGTGGCGGAAGGTGGTGGGGCATGTTTAATATGGAATTGAAAAAAATGGTACTTTATATCAGTGCTTAAAGCTGACTCTGCATGAGATTGCATCAAGGGGCTAAAAGTGTTTGGGTCCTATTCATTGACATGCTTTTTGAATGAGTTGAGACTTCATTGGTTCTAATAACTGATTGTGCAACGTTGAAATCAATGGCGATCCATTTACATGGCTGAGTGTGTGGGTGTGGGTGTGTGCACTTCAAAAGGAAGGCGTAGTTAGATGTCGAGGCAAGGATACTAGGAGCCCATGTATTCGGAGATGATATATTCTCTAGAATGAATTTATACATATACATGTGCAGATCTATATCAAGGAGTGGATCCAATCTGCTCGTCTCTAAATGAAGAGTCACTCGAATTATATCCTAAGAAACAGCTTTTTTTTATTTTCTTCGCATTTTTCATCATGATGCAACTTTATGTTATCTTGCTTCCAATCACTCCATCACTTGCAGCTTTCCATTCAGTTTGGAGCTTCCCTCGGAATTTTAGAAAAATTATCAGTGCTTGGCCATTTTCCAATCAAGATGGGTTAAAACTGCGTAAATAATTACCCTATGTTTAAATTTCGTAGTTTCTATCATAGTTGGTTTCTTCACAATTTCATTTTCTAAGAAAACTTTTTCTCTAATCATTTCTTTTTCTTAGAAATCCCTTTCACCTTACGAAGGAGGACCCCTTCACATTCTTACAGCGATGAAGGTATACTAGTTGCATGCTATATGTAGATGCCAATGTACCAACTGGTAGGGTCCCTTTGGTATGATAAAGGTGTCAGGGGATACAAAGAGAGAATCTGGACGGCGCAAATCAAGCGGATTATCTGCAAAATAATTGAAAAAGACAGCAGGATAGAGATAGAGAGAGTGAGAGAGAGAGAGGGAGAGTGAGAGAGAGAGAGGGAGAGAGAGAGAGAGAAACAGACAGATAGTAACAGAGGTCGACAGAGAATGAGAGTGAAAGAGAGAACATTGCAATCAAATTCCGCAAACTAAGAACATCGGATAAACTATCAAGAAAGAAACGAGTATGACGAGTAAATCGAAGAGATATTGAGAAAAACAATGGTGAAGCAAGGAGACAATATCAGAGATGGAAGACTGCTGCTGTTGTTAAACGAAATTAAAACGAGCCGGAGTTTTCCAACAAATCTTAATCCGCTGGTGGATTATCAAAATTAAAAAGAAATAACAAATGGGAAATTTGTTTTTAAGTTTTAGGTGTGTGATAAGAAGATTGTTTACCAATCCTATGCTTCCGCGTTCAGTCCCCGTACGTAACACACATTGGGAAAGTGTCTTCCATTATGGCACCAGGTCGACCAAAGTTTGTGACTGGATTTGTTAGACGGAAACTGAAAGACGTCCGTCGGCTATATGTTATTTTGCATGTATCTGTGTGTGTGTGTGCCCCACCATCGCGTGATCAGTGTTGATGTGTTTACGTCCCTGTAACCAAGCGGTTCGAAAAGACAGTCCTCTAGAATAAGAACCAGGCTTCAAAAGTAAGACTCTTGAAGGCAGTGTCCCAGCAAGACCGGAGTTCAATGACTAACAGAATAAAGACGATATTAATCTCTATAAATGCGGGTTGGGTGACTACTCAGTCATACTTTGCACCATATACAGAAGGGGGTAGCTAAAGTAACAGAGAGATACAGCTGTTCGACATAAGAAGTAAAGGCTGAATGCACGTAGGGGGGTTGGTAGCAGACAGGCATAACTTTCTGAAAACTTCACATTACTTAATAGGATTTAGGACAGGTATTTATAGAGGAGATAGTGATTGTGATGATGAAATTTCGAAAAATATCAACACATTTTTCGAAAATATACAAATGAGAATTTTGATTAATTTGGTTTGACTTTATAATAATAAATATTTTTCTTTAGAAAATTAGAATACATTTCACCACTTTGTATAATCATGAGGGAATTTGATAAGAGTTAAATTATAATTATTGCAAGTATGTCATATTTCTTCGTATTACCCTTGGCGGTAAAAGTGACCCGTAATATAACAGGTAACGCCCTCGTCATCCATTGCTCGTCGGTCGTCATATGACGGGTAGCATTCAAGTCCTGTTTGTTATTAGAATAACACTGGTATTTTAATGAGTATAGCATCTCCGAGAAGGAGAGAATTTTACAGCGAATCAATACTCAAATAGGTAGCTCTAAACGAGTACAGGCAAGAATCAATCAGATTCTGCGTGAAAAGACTTGATGCGGTAAGCATGGAGAGATAAAATTCGCTGCAAATCGAATCCCTTTCATGGTTTCATTTCCCAGTTGTGTCAATATTTCTCAATTTAATTAGGGCACTAATGCTCTTAAAGAACAACTCGAAACACATAGTCACAAATCCCCTGCCAAATAAATCGAAATGTTTGCTTCGATATAACAAAGCAATGATATCTATGCTGAATACTGTTGGTTTGTATTAAGTTCTTATTTCCGCAACTTATCATTGTATTACACGTATATATGAGGTTACAAAGATATATTCTCAAGACGAGAAAACCAAATCAGATGGATTCTTTCTAACTGATTAATTGTAATATTTTTTCCTTGAATCGCAGAAATTCTTCTTGTTCCTTATCTCAAGGGAATCATTTCTGCAGTTCAATAGAATAGTCTCTCGTTTTAGCATCGTATACAGTTGTGTTTCTCTTTCATTTATTTATCATAATCCTTGACCCGATGCTGAGTATATGAAAGAAACAAGACCTCAAGAAAATCCGCTGGATTACACAGTGTGTGTTGCTAGGGTGAAAGATCTAAAAGAAAATCAGGTTAAAAGAAATTATTCTAAAGCCATTGCCATAATGGTGTAAATATAATAGCAGAATCGAATGCGCTGCTCTTTTCTCTTCAATTCACATTAAAAGTGAGTCCGTCATATGAAGAGAATTTTAACTCTCATTCATTATACATGTTAAGAAGTAATGTATATCCTGCATGAAAGAGGTCAGATATTGATAACATTATCGAGATAATAATACCTTATGAGGAAATCCTATAAAAGGAAACTATCCATCACGTAATAAGTGTTTCCATGAAAAATTCCCAAATCTGGTTCGAAGAAAATCCTTATAAACGGAAGTTTAAAACATTCGTAGAAACTATATTCTTTGACAATATAGTTAATAGCAATAGCTTGGTTGTTTTGTAATCAACACTTTCGTCGTTTTTCTTTGCTAATCATTGAATCGTGAGGAGTTTGTGGTAGTAAAACTAAATTTCAGGTTTTGAGACCTTGCAGCGCTACAGTTTCTTGACGCCAAAGTATCTCTTTTACTTCCTTCGGCCGTAAAATTCAACTCCTGGTGCGCGCACGCACATGCATACATACAAACACTTGCACGTACAAGCAGACATGCGTATGAACATAATGTATATATACACATATACATACCCACATATATATGCATAAATATCTATACAGGCACACCCACACACACATATATATATACAGGTATATGTGTGTGTGTGTATGTATAAGTGTGCGTGTGTGTGAGTGAGTGTGTACAAAATTACGATTTGACTCGGGTATTAAACCTGGAATCTTCTACGTTTAACTCTTTTACGATTATCAGCGAGACAGTAATCGGGAAAGTGTTTTATTAAACACATGCCAAAAAAAGTCCACATAAATCCGTAGAAATTTCACAATTACATCAGTTTACAATTGTTTCATCACGTTTTCAATATCTTCAATCTTATTTTATTAGAGCATAATGCACACAACTATCGATTCAGTACGTGTCATTGAAACAACACATACGGAATCAGAACATCAGAATTATGTATAAAATTCCATTTGCAGGAAGGACTTGAATTATCAAGTTGCAGCAAATATATTGGTTACTCACATTTGCTGTCAGAGAGACCACACCCACTGATAATACAGCAGCCAATACTTGGTTGATACATTTGCATGAATTAACATACAAAGCAGTTGATGATCCAACAGGCTTCTCAAATGGACGTATTTCGACAGCTTTGAGGAAGTGATGTAAAGAAAAAAACTGCTATGTGAAAGACGAATGTACAGTCAATGTTGTCACCACGTTGTTACCAAAAAACAGAGAAATGCAAAGGCTTTACTACAAAGAGATGTCTGAAAAACTAGTGCTGATAAATTTGAATGTTTTCAGCACCAGTCCGAGATATGATTGCAGTCCCGAGAAACATGGAAATGCACTCGTCTGAAATAAAGAGGCGTCACGTCGAAAAAATGGCATTTTAAATCGCTTGAAGAAATATTTTAGTATGTTATTCCAACGGCCTTCAAGATGTTCTCGTGAAGCTCTGATAAGTGACTCACGTATTTCCCAAGATACTCATCTACTGGATCTATAGCCGAATATAAAGAAGCTGATAGCTACTATCTCGGGGGTTAAAACCAGGAACATCTCCTGCTGTTGGCAACAATCCCATAGATTTCTCTAAGAATGTCTGGAAGGAATTACATTATATTAATGGAGCATCTCTTCAGACAATTTTGGATATACGGTCGCCTCACCCTACAATTCAAGAATGCAATAACCATTTTCCAGCAGAAAAGTGATGAATAGGCCTGTCGAAACCTCAGAAAAATTCCACTCCTTTCAATTATAAAGAAAAATTCAAACAATTAATTAAAGAAATTGCAAACAATATGCAAAAATATTCCTTTGAAAGCCAATCATGGATTTCCTATGTCTGGGAGCACAAAGGATAGAATTTTTGTCGACAACAGATGCAAAACTATTTAAACGCAGCCATCCCAGTGTCTTCATCTTTTTCATTGACTTTGCGAAGGTTTTTCACTATGCGAGAAATGAAAGTTTATGAACACTACTAAATGGATGCCTAGAAAATTCGTGGCGATCGTCAAGTATTTTCCCATGATATGTCTACCACGATCTATTTTTTAAACAACAAATCTACCAGTATTCTGTTTCTTATAGAACAAGTAAGGGACCCAAACATATTTGTAATAATTCAAGGTTTAAAGGGTGGCAAGAAGAATTACGGAGTGTTTATGATACAGATGTGATTGAGGATTGTTTTACATATGTACAGTAACATGCACCAGTAACCACCATGATGTGAGTATTCACAATCTTGCTTTCGCTGATAACTCAATGCTAATGTCTAATTCCTCAGAAGATATACAGAAAATGATACAACACTTAGTGGTAGTTGCCATATTTTGCCGGTCAGTACATGAAAGTTTACCTTGTATTTGTACCACCCGGTCTGTTTTATTCTGCTGAGAGCCATAAACTGTGTCATCGTCGTATGAAGAATTTGGTTGGCCAGTTGTGCCAGCTTCGATTTCTAATGATCATTTTTTGGCGTGATAGCTTTGAACAAGTCGTGGTACTTCATCGCGTAGAAATGGTTAGTTTTGAGTCTAGTTTGCAAGACTCATAGTTGTATATGGAGAACGCAAATATCCAAATTTCCCTACAGTAAGCTAACATGTGGATGTCGCTGAAACTCTGTTATACAGCTGATAGCGGTACAAACAAGGGAATAATCTTGTGGAGTCAAACTAGAAGAAACAACGAATAATAATTTGAAGATCTATTACAAAAAGCTAACTTGGATGACTGGAAGGGTTAGCTGTGTTATAATCCTTTGCGCCGGGTAGCAAAATGGCAACTGCATGGCTACTGTTCGATGTTCTGGGTACAATGTTAAGATCATAAGACGTGTAACGGACAGTTGTAACGAGAACTACGAATCCGTAGCCAGCAGGAAGGGACACATCAGGCATTTTGATATTTGTTTCGGCACACCGGAATTCATTCGTTTCTTACCATTCCTTCGAAAAGAATCGGAAGTGGTTGTTGGAGAACTTCTACGACTCCAAAGCCATTTTTTAGACCTCCTTATTCCTCCGATTATAATCTCACGGATTATTGTCTGGGGTGTGGCTGAGAAAGACAGAACCTGCGCTGCCTGCAACACCAAGGCGGAGTTGATGACCAAAATCAACGGCGTGTTCGGCGAGTTCCTAGCAACGCATCGAGGACTGTATGCGCAAATTCTGCAGCTGCTTTGAGGCCTTAGTAGAAGCTGAAGGCGGCCACTTTGAATGCACTGTTATTTCTCAGTCACCAACTAGCTGATAGTTTTTGATTTTTGAAATACTTTTATTTTCGGATGGAATATTTTGCTTTCTTTCCCTCTCACACAAACTGTCAAATTTGGCCGAAACATCTATCTATCTATCTATCTATCTATCTATCTATCTATCTATCTATCTATCTATCTATCTATCTATCTATCTATCTATCTATCTATCTATATCTATCTATCTATCTATCTATCTCTATCTATCTATCTATCTATCTATCTATCTGTCTACCTATCTATCTATCTATCTATCTATCTATCTATCTATCTATCTATCTATCTATCTATCTATCTATCTATCCATCTATCTGTCTGCCTGTCTGTCTGTCTGTCTGTCTGTCTGTCTCTAGCTTTATGGTTATATGTATTTCTCCGAAGCAAAAACAGCAACCACACTCTATATAAACACCACTAATACCACTACTACTGCTAATTTTAATTTGTGGCAAGAACACTGAATAGTATGAACGAAAGAGACAAAGAAAGAGTGACAAAGATAGAGAGAGCAATTGTATGCCATTCTTCCTTAATTCTACATACACACAGAGCTTTCTGTGTTTTTTTCTTCTTCTTAAACTTATAAAAATTACTCGCTAACTAAACGTTAAATTTCAACACAATTTTTGATAGTTGCTTGTTACATTGTTTTTGTAACGAAAACAATAATTAGGTTATGTTGAGGGTGGAACTCAATCCTGAATGACAAGTTGTTGAAACTATGCAAACATATATTGCCGCTCCCTGATATTGTAGCTGCACTCTGTACAACCTTCATACAAGCTCCATTACCTCTCTATTATTTAATGTCTCGCTGACAACTGCTTTATACACTCCCAGATGCCTCATACTTTATGTATTCAACATCACCATAAACCTCTAATGGAGCATTAAACCTCAATAGATTCACCGATTTACACACTTTTAAGTCAATTTCGAAACTTTCTCTCGCATGAGGAATATTGCTTCAGTTTATATCGTTGCTTCCTACTAATAGTTCATTACTTCAACAGTTTTATTATTCTTCACAATCAGATAATATATTGCACGATGATTTCTTCGTTGAGAGAGATAGTATATGCATCAGAGAAATTTCCCATTTGTGTGTATCGGAGGAAGTGTGTAGAGAAACAAATATACCTGGGAGAGGTGATTAAAAGACAATTCATAGAAGCGAATAACTTTATCTTTCACATTCATAACACTTAAGAAAATAATTTACACATATTAAGATTTTAGGGTTTTCAAAGAGTCCTTTTATATATATTCTAAGAACAAATAAGTATAGAGAAAAAGTATTAGCTAACCTGCAAAATTACACAATCGAAGGGCTAATTTCATTCAGCTATATGTGACACATTGTTTATAACGTGACGTCAACATGCAATTGTCAACTGTCATCCTTTCTTTTGCAATGTGTCACATGATAATTTCTTTGCACTGTAGCTTGGCAAGTTCTCAAATGGTTTCGGTCTAAGTCTGTATTCTAAAATGTCTTAAGAAAGTATTTATCGCATAAATTGTTATTGCTCTTGCTATTTATTATTATTATTATTATTATTATTATTATTATTATTATTATTATTATTATTGTTGTTGTTGTTGTTGTTGTTGTTGTTGCTGTTGTTATTGTTGTTGTTTTCCTCCTTTCTTCAAATTCTCTTCCATTTCTTGCCGAGTGTTTTCCATACACCTAGGGCAGAGAAGCTCATAGCATGCATTCCCATATCACACACGCAAAATCGCAGGTAAAATATGTATTTTGAAAAAAAATAATAAATAAATAAATTCATGAATAGATGTTGTTTTCACAGCGATAATGCTCCTCTCAGTACATGAGCCGTTCCAGTTAACACGATTTTTTGCACTTCCTGTAGGGATGGTAAGCCTGGTATGATTTTCAAATAGGTTTCAGTAACTTTTTTTTATCATTCCCAGAGATCCTACAATCACTGGTACTGTAGACGCCTTGATATACCACATTTTTTTCTATTTCTATCAGCAATCTTTATATTTACTGATCCTGTCAAATTCTTTCGCCACTATATTTTGATCGCAAGGAAAACTCGTCTCAGTTAATAAGCACACATTTTTTTTTGTTTGATCTTTTATAATAATATCCGGTTTATTAGATTTTATAGTTTTGTCAGTATGTACGGGGAAGTCCCACAGAATCGACACATTTTCTCCCTTAGTCACAGCTTCAGGATGGTGTTTATACCATTTGTCAGCGGTTTTGATTTTATAATGCCGACATATTGTCCAATGTAAATACTGGCCGACTCTGTTATGTCTTGCTTTATATTCTACAGGTGTTAAGACTCTACACCCTGAGATTAGGTGGTCCATAGTTTCAATCTCATCGTTACAGAATCGGCATTTGGGGTCAGCTCCATTTTTTATCCCATTGGGTTGCTAGTTCCGGGTTAATAAGCATTGGTCTTGAGCAGCTAATATGAAACCTTCACTCTCTGCTTTTAGCCCTGAGCTTCCTAACCATTTATGCATGTGTTTTTGGTCGACATCAGCTTGTTTACTACGGGCCACATACTTGCCATGCAGAGGTCTCTGTTCCCATCTGTTAGCTAATTTTTCATGTGCTTTTGTCTTTGCAATCAATTTTCTTTTCTTTGCAGCAGCAGTTGGCGCATTTTCAACCTGATCAATCTGGTAGGTAGCAGAGAGATCACTAGCGAATTTCTTTTGCTCTCTTTCAGAATAGAGTGAAGTTTTTTCGGTATTTCATGTTTTTCAACAAGTTTTAGCATCCAATCGTTGGTTGTTTCAAGGTATTTGGCCAGTTCGATTGTGGTGGTTTTGTATGTAAGTTCAAGCTGGATGAAGCCTCAACCTCCCTGAGTATTATTATTATTATTGTTATTATTATTATTATTATTATTATTGTTGTTGTTGTTGAGAGCAGCGCATACCAACATAGTGACACTGGGGTAAAGTATACGAAACCCTATATAACCCATCATGACTGTCCGTCTGATAGGAGTACACCAGGTACATACATCAGAAACATATGTGCGTGACATGGTGACCTCATATCAAGATAGACAGCGCATGACCAAAGAATTCCACTCAACACATGGGTATGATGCTACCCCCTCTTACAATTCTAATTGGGCCCCACTTGCAAAGTCATGCGAAGGTTACCTTGATATGAGTTCACCATGTCGTGCGCATGTGTTTGTGATGCCTAGTGTACCCTTATCAGACAGGTAGCCATGATGGGTATACTGGGCTTCGTATATTTTACCCCAGTGTCACTTTCATGGCATGAACTGGTCTTAATAATAATAATAATAATAATAATATAATAATAATAATAATAATAATAATAATAATAATGAAGCACACACACCTCACTAGCACAAGAAGTGCAGCAAGTAATGCAATAGATAGTTACTTGAAACTAAGAAAAATCGAAAAGTAATAGTGGTGATGACGATGGTGACGAACGTCACCTTAGCTCAGATTATGAGGGAGGGTTTGGCACAGAAACTGAGCAATGGATCAGTAAAGATGTAGACTGACCGCATTTGTTATCCTAGGACAGCATCAGCAGATAATCCAGTAAGGAGGAAGAAGGGACCAGCGAAGAAAACAGGATAGTGATGCAGTGTTACTTAGAAAGGGAACCTAAAATAAGGGGCTATAGATGTTAACATTTTGATCAAGCTAAATCTATTAGGGGGAAAAGGTGGATGAAAGAATTGGAGGTGGAAGAGATCACATGAGAACTGGAAAAGAAAGACCAACAACATAAGAGATACAGCTCAAACCAAAGGAGAACCTACAGTAAAGAAGGGACAACTGGCTCCAGCGATTTAAGTGATTTAAGTGAGGAAGATCTGTTGCAGGACGTAATGCAAAGTGAGAAAAAAAGATTGTATTGTAACGTAATTACTCGTCGCCAATTGTGGTAGCATCGCCACTATTTATGACGATACTTGTTTACACTATAACCGTTTAGTAACAATAAAATATATATACCGAAGCGGAAGAAACTTGCTATTATAGACCAAAAAAATTTATAATCAATGTTATTCCTTATTAAGAGGCTAAAGAAGTAGAATTTTTATATTTAATGTTAGTAAACGAATTTAAATGCGTCCTCTATCTCGTTTTGAAATCAATAGTACAACCTATATACCTTTTAGCCTGGTACTTATGTGATACTACCGTGCATTTATGTACTACATTTCTACGGAAACAAAATCCTTCAAGCGGGCATGAATCGGTATTCCTACAACTACATATTTTCCTAATTAATTGTTGCTATTATCTATATTTTGGGGGGATAAGTATCAGGTGATGCGGATATATTCATATTATTTATACTTGCTTTCCTATCAGTGTCAAAGTTTGGGAATGTTTGATATTTGATTTTGTTCTTATTCATGGATGCCATAATTGATCCGAAGGTTGATATTGTGAAATAAGAAAATTTCATAGATTTATTGCATATTGGATCATAATTGTGATGTTTTGGAACATTATGTCTTAGGATTTGGAAGAATAGTTTAGGTATATTTTTAACAGCAAGAGGGAATGGGGGGGGGACCAAATTACTTCGCGCTTCCTAGATTTACATAGTTTTTATATATCATGTTGTTCTTGAGCAGAGTATTTAATTTTATTGTTGGGACCTATTTTATTAGATTCAATATAATTACCTGACGGCTTAATTTGCCTTGTATTTTCCAGTGACGTATGAGTATTAGTTAAATTAGAATTAGAGTTGCTATTGTTAGATAGTTTGTTTTATGTTTAGTATCAGGTATATATATATATATATATATATATATATATATATTATATATATATATATATATATATATATATATATGTGTGTGTGTGTGTGTGTGTGTGTATATGAATTACCCATTAGAAGTTATTTAGTAGTGTTCTCTTGTGTTTAAATATACACTATTATATATATATATAATATATATATATATATATTATATATATATATAAGTCTAATTCCTAAAGTCACTTAATTTTAAGGCTTGATCATAAACCGGTGTATGGGCGTTAAATATTTTCTCATTAGCCGAAATACTGGAGATGTTTATGGCTACACATATAATTCAACATCAAATAAAAATAATTCCAATTTGTTGGTAGGCTTAAATACAGGATATCCACACACACCCCAAAAATATATCCCCAAATTTCCCTTTCTCTTACATGTCTTCAAACTTAATTATCTATTTCCTTATTCCTGATGAAGGGGACATTGTCAGTGTGAAACAAAAGGATTGATACCTTGTAGATTAATGGACTCCAGAAACGGCCGTCGGGTGCTACAACCCTCTATAAACATTTCTTTAGAACATTTTCATTAGAATTTTTCACTGCCGCCGATATATCTTACAAGTTTTAATTCTTAATTCAACGTTTTTAATCTTAAATTTAATATGATTTTTAATCGATATAACACCTTTCATTTATCTTTTACACGTATATTTTTACCTCATGTAATTCTTATTTCTATTCTAAATAATATATTGATATGTTCCTTGACTAGCTGTAATTATTATGTTCCATGTATTTATTATGTTTATGTAAATCATAGCTATAGAAGGATTATCTAAATTTTTCTTTTCTGAAACCAAGAATATATATATAAATTAACGTGTTGGATATGTTCCTAGTGGGGACACCGATAAAGCTCGCCCACTACTTATGGCGACCTGGCGTCATCCAAAGCAATTTCACAATTGTCGCAATGTATGAAGTAAAGTGACAATAAGAGATGTACGACCATCTGCGGCCCCTGAACCGATGGTGCGGTCCCTTATTTGACTGCGGGATACATGAGTGCATGGACAGTTTATTGACATCAACTTAACTACCCATACGAGCGAGAGTGCGCGTATGCGTACGAAGGGCCGAATGTTGGGGTAAGGATGTAACTATATCTGCCTACTGACACACCTAATGCTTTCCTTTATTGTATGTTGTAATCTACATTTTTTATTTTTTCTGCATAATTACTCCCTGTTTGTATCCATAACTTCGCAACGTGTGTGTGTGTGTGTGTGCGTGTGTGTGTGTGTGTGTGTGTGTGTGTGTGTGCCAGGTATCTCATCCAAATATCATTTGGCATTTACATCCTGATTTTAACTGATGAGGTAAATTTTTTTGTAGTCTTCATGATTTTTCCCGAATTGATTTAATGTCATGTCACTCCATTGGTTAATAACCAATAATTAAAGGACTTAATGTCATGAATCGAATATGAGATCCGAGTTTTGATACTAGTTGTCATGAGTACGTAATGAATAGCAGTATCTATTAAATCTCTACGATGAAATTAGGTTCTTTTTAACTTCATGATGAAACATTGCAATAATTTCATGTAATAACATGTATGCAGCTGAAAAACGCTTCTCTTCCTAATCTAATCACACGATACTAAAAACATAGCCCTCGCCATTCTAAATTCTGATGAATCATAAATGCCATTTAATCATAAATATCTTTACATAGTAAATACCATTACGTTTAAAATATGACAACATAACGAGCATGATGCCAGAATCTGTATTACATCATACGCAATATTACACCATCGATGACAATAGATTACGGATACCATTCTATCACTGGCACCATCATAAAATTATTTTCCTAAAATTGGTTACAGGATTAATTCATGTAATATAATGACCACTATGTAAATCTATTTTACATTGAAATAAACACGTTACAAATAACATTACATCAAGTGTGCTAATTTATCCTTATATTTCATATTTTATCACATTTCAGGTTGTTCTCTATGCTTAATATTACGCTTGATACAGCGCTGTCAATAATATTCATGATTCCACATTCACAAGCCCTGTTTCCACTGTATTTAGGGATCAGTGTGTGACGACTGTTTCATTTGCGTCGCCAGAATATGAATAAAATACCTTTTCAACCACCACATACTACAAGTTGTCGGAGCGGTAAAGAATAATACATATACGTTATAAAGAGACAATGAAAGGGAGAGAGAAACAGACAGAGACAGTCAGACAGACATACAGAACAGATACAATGGCATTTAGTAACATGATGTAACAGGTATATCAATAATTGCTATGGTTGGCTTAACACTTAAAATTCCGACTTAAAACAGCGACCAAATCAAAAATAGTTTTGCTGTAGTAGACAAGCAGTGAATGAATCTCAGTGGTTCATCATTGAGCGGGTAGATATATATGAGAGAGAACAAAGGAAGAGGAAAACAATGGGTATCAATTCAGTAGAAAGAATCATACAAATATGGGAGCAAGAAGGTGGGAGGATAGACCCTTACAGCTGTTTCTAGAATAGCTGTGCATGTGGTGGACTTCTCAGTGAACGGAGATAAGCTTTCGCTATAATAGCCGAATTCTCCGTCTTCGAGAGGAAGAACTGAGGACGATCTTTATCACAGGATCACAGTAGTTGTCAGACTGATCGTCGAAGCGAGTGTGAGGGAACTTAACTATAAACATCCAACAACTCTAATAAGTCTACAATTAAGCTTAAGCTATAAACTCCATGCTCTAAATTTAATTCACTTCATTCAGCGCTTGTCTACTACAGCTACACAGTTTTTGAATTGGTCGTAGTTTTCAGTCGGAATTTTAATTATTACATATATATAATAATTTTATTATTATATATAATAGGAATGTCCACTAAGTGGATATCCATTATGCTAGAAGTCGACCTGCTATGGTCTTACCACTAACAATGGAATCTTTTCAAGAAAATTTTAGCAAACGCCAGAACGTAAGCGAGCAAGACAAATGAAAAGATACAAAATATACCGATTAATCACAAACCCGATTTCGTTGCTTCCACTTACGTCATACTTACGTAGATGTCCGCAAGTCGTCAGTGTGATCGGCATAGCAAAATACAATTTGCAGAATTATACACGTGACGTCCGCATGAGATTTAACACGTATATAGTTCCACCAATTACATTTTCTTTGTTTTGGCTCGCCAAAATACCGGAAATAATTCTGCAGAACATTTTGCCGGTTAGAGAACATAGTTATTTAAATTTAAATTTAAAATAATAAGAATAAAAAATTGCATGCATATAAGAGGGATGACCACTAAGTAGACATCCATTAAGCTAGAAGTCGACCCCCTATGGTCTTACCATTAAGAAAGGGGGTCGGCTTCTAGCATGATGGATGTCCACTTAGTGGTCATCCCGCTTATATATATATATATATTATATATATATATATACACACGCACATATATATATATATATATATATATATATATATTATATATATATATATATATAACACCACCGCATTATGATAGTTATCTCTAAAATGTGAAATACGTTCCCTAAAGCATTCACCACAAATTCCTTTTCAATTGCAGAATATTGCTTTATTATAGTTTAGCTAAATAATTGAGTTTACATGACAGAAACTTTGCAGAGACTACTCTACTGGAAGATGAAGGCACCTGAATATTTGTTATTTAAGAGATCAGGTTATCGTAGAAGATTCAACATAGTCGATAAAGCTATTAGAAATGGTATTTATATTCCCTGAAAATGACATTCTACTTTTCAAGTAAAAAGTACGAGACAGTGGATAAATATATTCTAAAGTAAATTACGACTGGAAACAAGGTAAAGAATTTATTAATTATATAGCTATAGCAGGAATACAAAGATACATCTTTTTAGGGCGAAGGATTCCTGACGATCCGATCCAAATACTTGCAACAGAATACTTTCTACAAAAGCAATACATGGAGCCGGTAGTGTTGGTAAATTGGGTGACGGCTCAAGTCTACGCTGAAAGCATTTTAATCACAGGTTTACTTGTTGAAATATGGCAGGTGACTAAACAAGAAACATGACTATATAAAATGTGTGAATAGCTCGATTAATGAAAGAAAGAAAGAAAGAAAGAAAGAAAGAAAGAAAGAAAGAAAGAAAGAAAGAAAGAAAGTATCATTTCTTTAAATGCTTCAGGGAGATATAACAGATATTTTTGCCTCGTGTATATTTATTTTTTAACCTATCTCGTTTCTAAGATGATTAATAACGAATCGAGGACTTATTTCACTTACGAATTTGGCATTTGCATATTTAATGAATTGGTCACGAATGTAATTACTTCTAATGATCTCAACATGAAATATAACTACACGAGTTTGAAATATGATGAGTATGAAATAATATTGGAAGACAGTAAATATTATTTGTTGGCCAATAATAGACGTAGTAGTAGTTTAAAATCGCAGTATATTGGTCTTCTAGTAACAAGTGGACTAGTGCCCGTTTGACTCGCGAAGAATTCAAAGGAGCAGAGTCTTTATGGGATCGTATTGTGTCTATGACTCTGTGCTATTTTCATATGACTCACTTTCCTTGCTATTCTGCTTCTCTTCTTACTAAATACGCCGACTAAAATTTCCTTACAGTTCTGTAAACCCGAAGAGATCACGCGAAAACATGTGCTGATCTGATAACGAATTGAAACGGACAGAGCAACGTTTAATATGATTTCATTTCCATTCTGCTTTCCTTAGAACTAATGCATTTATCGCATGACGTATTAAAGCTTTCTGTAGTTATATAATCTCTACTGTTCTAACAAACAAAGTAATCTCAGAAGGCGGTCTTACCCTGTTGTCTTAAAAAGAGAAAAACTGGTTGGAAATTTTAGTACAAGTCGTACCATGTCTGCAGAAACAAGGAAAGCAAAAAACAAAAAAAAAAGAAGACAACGGATTGTTTTGACTAGAGCTGTATTATGATTGATTTGGAGATAAATAACGACAATAATCGATATCTTAAACATTTCAAGCATTCTATGATTGGTGAGGTTTCTCGCCATTTTGTAGGCCTGATAGTGATCAGCCAATTTACTCGCGCAAGACACAAGACTCCAATGCAAAACCCTTGGAAAATGTCTCTCCAGTTTGCAGCAGGAACACGCAGAAACATCTGCTTGGTCACTCGATTTGCTAAATCTGAAGCGTATTGCCTTAACATTATGGGAAGTCACATTAGATAAGATGATCCTCTATGGGGACAAAACGGCTGGAATATCGTCAATCCTAATTCTGTTGTGTGAAGACTAAATCATGCACGAAGCGTCAACTGCAACAATGCTTCTTATTACTCACAAAACGGAACAAAGGGGGATAAGCGTGGTAGTTTCCCCGGCTTAAGTTGGCCCACGAGGATTACTTACCAGATATTCTTTGAATCATTTCTTTTTGCCTTGAAAGTGTCTATATTTCACAACGTTTTACTTGATACATTAAGTTTGAACACAAGACATAATAGGCACCATCGGATTACATTTAATCGAAGGTTTACTCATGGTTAAATTAGTTGTGACAACAAATGTATTGAATTACAATAAAGAAAACGAATGAAGGGTGAGTCGCTTAGAAACAGCAGAATATTAGATCGAACACTGGAGATTACTATTGTTGCTTGCTTGCACTTTCACAATGTTCCTGATGACGTTTTCGTTTAGTTATAGTCCACTGCCTCTGGTTTTAGTAGAATATCCATGAAATAGATCCGGATGATAGGAAACGCAGTGATCTGTAAATCGGACAAAATTATCATGTCACAGCATCCTAGGAAAACTTAACATTGCACGAGAAAGTGCGCAGCGGTCTTACAGACAAGACTATTGTCTTGCCTTGACAAAGTTGATATGCTCGACACGTGGCTCTCAGACATTAAATTCAAATATCCATAACAGGAAACCAACTCGCAGACAATCTAATTTGGAAAATAGACAGTTACAAGAAGTTGAATCCTTCACCTACATAGTCTTGAAAATAATTAACCCCGTTTCTAACAGAAATACAAAATAATTAATGTGATCAGTTTAATGTGTCAGAGCGAAGGTGTGTTCGGTAATTAGAAAAAAAGCAGAAAACTGGAGAAGCATTCAATTAATACTCTTATTTAAATTCTAGAGGTGGAAGTATCAGGTTAATTTGATATCAGTTTGCAATATCAGCCGTTTAAAAAAAGAAAAGTCATGCTGCAACCGACATAATTTCAGTAACACATTCGGTTGTCAGCCGGGATTTATTCATTTAAATCTGGTTTCGTTTTCAAGGTAACAAACACCTGTAAATAGGCTCACTTGCACTTACACATTGAGATATAGTTATATATACACGCACACATTGACATGTACATTATGACAGCGTGTATCTGTGTTCATGTATGTATACATGCGTGTATGTATGCGTGTGCTTGTTTGTGAATCTCTCTCTCTCTCTCTTTATATATATATATATATATATATATATATATAATATGTGTGTATGTATATGTATACACACAGATATACACCTCCGCCCACACCATACGTGACACACATATACACATATATATATAGAGAAAGAGAGAGTGAGAGGGTGAGAGAGAGAAACATAATGACAAAAGAACAGGAAATTATGTAATGAACTTTATAAGCTTACAACTGTTTCCGCATCCTATTGTAAGAACAGCTTTCAGCTAACGAAGTTAATTGCATCGTTTCTTTTTGTCGTTTATTTAATTTCATATGCTCCGTATTCGAGTGACATGTTATTCTGACGCATATCTATATTGAATTCTAACATCAGATTATTATTATCACTGTGTTTAAGCGAAACGTAAATGTATGTTTATATGTGTGTGCGTGTGTGTGTATGTGTGTGCAACCTAATATGAGTACAATTAATCTATGAACTCTATATAAATCTGTATCTTCGTATAGCATATATATGTTGGATACATCTGGAAAGACTCAAATGAATGTATGAAACAGCATTACTCACAGAGCCTATTACAACTTATGATTCAATAAAAAAGAAATGTAAAAATTAGCTCTTATCTGATACATCCTTCACCTAATGATTATTGAGGTAAATTCCAATTGCCGAGTTAATGCTTGTGTTCAATGCGTTTATGTTAAGTGAAATAACTACCATCAAGAACCGAGTTGGTTTGATCGACAGGTAGAGCTATTTATCATCTACGTGATGGCAATCATCGTTCCTTTATTAACGATATTTGCATCTCAACGGCACGTTCATTTTTTTGTCACCATTTACTCCATGCTAAATGAAATAGTTTTTCTAATATCCTATAGTATCCTTGTAATAATATTAAATTATTTCCAGTTATACACAGCTGTCGCCATTATTATTTATTACTTCTCCGTGTAATGTTATCTCATAAATTGTGAAACGAAATCAGATATAGATACTGACGTTATAAGTAATATAACATTATACATACAAAGATATACTTTGGAATCGTGAAGACCATTGAATCCTAAACACTATTACATCGCAAATGACACTTTATACAAACGGCACATAAACACGGTACATTATAATTTACCAATAACCCTCCGTTACGAGTATGGTTACAACACATCTCCCATTGCACCAAACATCCGTATACCATACATTCCATTAATCCTACATTCATTTACGACATAAGTGACTCCATTAAATTTTTCCATCTCTAAACAATCTTGATATCAATAAACACACTTACATATCACATACCGTTAAAATTACAGCTTAAATTCATCTTTGAGGAGTTTATTCTATATACATATATAAGGCGGTGCTCCAGCATGGCCGCAGTCAAACTACTGAAACAAATTAAATAATAAAAGAATGCATTTAATAGTGTTTGGAATGAATTGCCGAAAACTTGTTTTTTGGATATGCTTACATCCCGTTTCTGTCTGCGGTGTTCATACTTCCCCATTCCATGCCCTCCTTTAACTGTTAAGAATTATTGTTATCTATTTTCACAGCCAGAAAATCAATAAATGACAATTTAGAGTTTGCAACCAGAAAAAACATTGCCTAAGTAACGTAGGAGAACGTGTAAGAAACGATATGTACGCTAGATCCCTTGGTAGGTTCATCTCTGAAAGAACATATCCACTACTACAATGTGAAGTAAGATGCTTGACACATTTAATATGAATTCCTACACAACAACAGCCCTGTTGAAATTGATCAAAACAGCTCACTCTCTAAGACATGAAACTCAAGTTAAATCATATTTGGGGAAACAGAAGTTACTCTGAAATATATTTGAAATGACAGACAGTGGCTCAACGCTAGGGAAAGACAAGTGTATGTTACGAGTCATTTGAATTGTCTTGATTTGTTTAACTATTCTAGCTCAAGTCTAAGCGTGTATTTGGTAGCCTCCATATTTGCTTTCAATCAAACGAAATCATTTCAGAAACGATTCTCGGATATATTCTATGCTTTAATCAATGTAAAAAGGAGAATTGCATATAGAACGCTTTCCGATTAGAAGTTTTCTCGCTCAGATCTGAACTCTTGTAAAGCAAAAAGCACAACTATATGTAATTAATCGTTTAACAGTGAAACAACTGGAGAAGTGGAAAGCTAGAGAAGTAAAAAGTGATTTGTTTCTCTTATTGATGTGGTATTGATGGAGAAATAACTTCTTTTGTTGTCGGCTGGGACACATTGAACGAAGAAAAAAAATCTCGTTTACGTAAGTAATTAATATTAATTCAGGCAATTATTTCAACAAGTTGGAAATTTAGAGATGAATTGGATAATAAATTGTTTATTTAGAGCATGTTTCCATTCCTTTACTTTATTTCGCTTAATTTATTCAATCATTAAATTGATCAAGTCGTTAAATTAATTAGGTACAAATACGGTAATTTAATTTGACAAGTATGCAATGTTAATCATTGATTGAGGTACTTAGTATGTAATCTCATGTTAAACCCGATCGAGCATTTTTTCTGCTAATTGTTTTCCAGTCAAAACCATCGTGTTGTGTTTTTCTTTTCAAACGTAGCATATCCAGGGCAGCTACCTAATGTAAACTTCTTTTTATGACAAGCCTTCATTTGACGGGGATCTGGTTGCTATTTCTTGAAAATGAACGATTATATCGCATAGGTTTTGCTAGTTTTTGTACTTTGAAAGCTATTTGACTTACAATTACACATTCAGAATAAACTGCACAAGAGCCACACCTCCTATTTTCCCCCGAATCATTCACCTTCTTTCGTTTTCTGCCTACAGTCAAAAGACTACGGTCCTACTGATATATGACTTCCAGAATTATAGGTGGTTATATTTGTGCCATGCCAAGAACCGATTTCAGTTGTACTAGTTTTATTAGTCTCTATTTGCCGCAAACATAAATTGCTTTTGGACGCAATTAAAATCAACAGATGGGCAACATAAAGACATCTATAATTTCCATATAAAGAGTAGAAAGAGAGTTGCGTGTTTGATTCCTTCAAATCAACCGTTACATGTTACGAGATGTTTACACCAGTTGAGTAAACGAAGTCCTAAACTATCGGACCTATCTCTTGCTGACCTTCTACTTCATCAACTGACCAGCACAGTTTATAAACTGACCATTACATTTTCAGAAATCCCCACAGCATTTCACTTAATGCATAGTTGTCTTCGTTAAAGACCACTATATTTCCTCAGCCTGACCTATCTAGTTTATTCAGAACCGGTATAAGTCATTAAATAGCCAATATATTCAATAATATTCGATAACCATGGTGTTCATTGATTATAGAAATGACCTGCGACATAATCCACCATCGCACGTTGCAGTTTTCCGTTGATCTCGGCTCAATAGGTGCATGCACCAGCAGCAGGGGTCAAAATCGTTCCGTATACTGATTACATTTTATTGGACTTTATGTGACTGGAGGGGTTCCAGAGACTGATGAATAAAGTTTGTCGTGTCACTCACGTATTTGAAGCAGAGATGAGCACCAGACATTTTAAAACTATGGCAGACACGGAATGAGGCCAGGTTTACTCTACAATTCCTTGCAATCCCGACGCAGTTGACAGGTCCAAATACCTGCATTTATTGTTGGGCAAACAGCGGACGTTGCAGGGGCTCAGAGCAAAACTTGGAGGAAGAAGATCGATTCTGAGATTACTCGAAACAACATGGAAAGCCTATATTCTCATAAAAGCATCAAACATAACCTACGCCGGGTTATTAAGTGACAAGTATATTTCCGCCATAGACCAATGTGTTGCATTTATTTACCATTATATTTTATAAATATCAATATATATCAGTATAAGACCAGTAGACATCATAAAATGACTTGAAAGTTCCGTTAAAGGACCATTATATTTCCTCGAATGACAGAAATATTTTATTAAATGACCAGTTTTTCATTTACTAATTATGTATCAACATAGTCTCTTAAATCACCACTACATTGCACCAGTGTTTCATTAACTGACCTATATATGTTTATTAAACTTACAATATACTTTATTAAATGGCCCAGTAAACGTAATCACTCGACTTCGTTAACTGACCACTATGTTTCCTCTACTGATAGCGACCTTTTCTCTTAACTGAATTGTGTAAACGGTGAAACTCTTCTCTAAATAAGGGAAACTGCAGGAATCATCATATCTAACGCTTTGATTATCAATACTATTTAATTACGATGATTATGAAATAATATTGGTGATTATCTGGCATTCTTTAAGAAAAAGCAAACAGCTGTAAGCGTTTCCGATTCTTAGGTCCGTCAGCGAGAGTAACGCTCCCAGCATTGCTTCTTAACTCTCCAGTAGTTAGTTTCTTAACACAAAAATTTGATTGTCAGAAATTGGACTTTTTTGAAGAATTAGTATAACTGATTAAGATTAATTTCGTTTTAAACAAATGGAGTAAAAATACTTATTTCGAGTAGTTTTTGAAGCGTGAATCTCAGGTGTGTTTAACCAAGTGTACCTGAACTTAATCCTCCAAATAGATGTCCAGCAGTAAAGTAACGAAGGTAAGCGGCTGCTCTACAAGCTAGAAATAAAATTTAGTCATTAGGCCTATATACCTTAAATCGGGAAATAATTAAAATACATGGTCCTAGGAATATTCTGACAAGAATCTTACAAAGAATAACATAGATCTATTTGTTCTCAAATTTTCTTCAGATGATGTCGTCGGAGAAGGGGCAGCGTCCATGCTCTTTTACTAGGGTTGTGTGACTTGGGTGTGAGAGCAATGCAGTCGTCCTTAGACCGGAGGCCTAGACGAAATGCTTGCTACAAAGTAAGATTTGCTAAAGACAACTATTTCCACTGTATGTCCACCAAGTGGCGGATTAAAATCAATTATCATGGCAGTACGTTACAGAAGTTTGTTACAGCATTCTTGAACATGATTTTCTCGTTTCTTTACAACTTTTGTTCATTTAAATACCAATAAAGAGATGTCGTTATTGGATTATATGTCTTGTTCTCATTCGTATAAATTTACCAGCTCGTAAAATATTTAAAATGTGCTCTGGTAAGATTCAATTTCGAAATATGAAACTACCTAAATCTTCATTAAATGTCATTCATGATACCATCGATTTTCGCGAAAACTTACAGACTTAGAGAATGACTCCTGACATTCACAGACCGACTTAAGTAAAATTCAAAGAAACGATTAAGAAGACGATACAATGTTATCGACGATTCACCGAACCTAAAATCTCAAAATAAAAATTCAAGTGTTGCGAAAAAAGTTCGCTTCGAAAACACATTTTCTCAGGTTCAATATTTTCCCTCTTTTTTTTCTGATATAATCTTCATTGGACAGTACTTTGCAAGCTTATTAGAATGGATAGCAAAGTGTACAAAACTTCTTGTGCATATATATTTCATTAAAGCTGCAAAATTAACGCAGAACTGTTACTCAGAGTTTCACGTTCCTATTCGTCGAACAGTTGTGATGAATACTCCACATTTGGTATTCGAGTGCTAATTTTCCACCTTGTTTTACATTTATGTGTTCACCTGTATATTTTATATATATATATATAATATATATATATATATATAGAGAGAGAGAGAGAGAGAGAGAGAGAGAGAGAGAGAGAAAGAGAGAAATGGAGAGAGATAGCTAGCTAGATGTACGCACACACACAGAGATATTGTTTACGTAATAAAAATTTTGAAACTTTGAAAGAGCATTAATTCATTTGTCACTGTTGACCTCCACGTAGATAAAGCTCTAACTAATTGTAGCATATAAATATTGATTTAAAAGATTTGAAGATTGCCGATGGGACTTGGGCCCAAATTATCTGTATACATGACATTTACCGATGAGCTAAGGATAACCTCTGGGTTTCTCTGTTCATTTTGGAAACTATTTTCTTACCAGAAAGAATTGTATTTTCTTGACGCCATAACAATTTAGAATCTTCAAGAGTATGTAAGATGATGATTCATTGACACAACGCGTGGGTTTGTCTCCTGACCTTCCTAACAAATTCTCTCAACAGACAACAGCAAACAACACAGATTCAAACTCAAGTGCCTGCCTCATGCATCATATGAATGAACTTGAGAGGAAGGGATCGTCATATGTTTCATCAGTCTGAAATTAGACCTGTTAACTTCGTTCTCTTGTACGACTTGATGGAATGCATTGTATTAAAACAAAAGGTTAATTCAAAATATTCTCTAGCCGTTAGTTTCTACAATATTGAACAACTCTTTTTCGACTAGTCACACAATGAGGGTCAGCCTAGTTGACGGAGTCCCAAAAGTTCCTTATCTTTCTTCCATTAAAATATGTTGACAACCTTTTTTCTAGCAAAACAGGTTTTTGAAATTATTGTACGAAACAAATATCTGAGATGTTTTTTTTTTCCTTTACAATACAGTTTACAATGACCATTTTTATGAAATTTTTCACCAAAGTCAACTTTCGCATTTAAGGAAACCTCTTCTTGCTCAATGCGCTAAATCAAAGTGTGAAATATTTTGTCAATTTTCTCTCCTATTTGAAACCAAAGTTTTCATACTACGTCCAGCGTAATTATTATCGTCTTCTTCTACAAACCACTGTGCTGGCGTGTAGAAAATACAACCGGAAAAATAATATACATTTGAGCATTGGTGTTAATCCTGCGAAATATTTTCAAAACTTTCCTACATATGTTTCGGTCATATCATTGAAATGCATAAAACTGGTTATGACAGGATAGCAAGAGATGAAAGAAAACAAAATGGAAAAAGAGGTCATTGACTTGATATTCCAGAAACTTGATTAATATTTATCACCGAAAGCTGAGCAATGTCCTCATGCACAAACTGAAAACTAAATGAGTTTATCTAAACTACGATTAAATTGCAGGTCCCAATAAAATTCCACATGAAAGTAAACACGATAGCATAAAGGTAAAATCAAGCTACGAGAAGGAATTCGCCAGTAACACAGTGTATGGATTTCATGGTGGAAATGTTGTGCATAGGAAAATGTGTCAAAAAACACATTCCTTTACCGACAATAATTCCAAGAGATAATGAGCAGTTATATTTTCTAGTATGCATCTTTAAATACAAGTATCACAACTCTGAAATGAACTGGAGAGTTTGGTAATTGTAGAATTCTTACAAACTGGCGGAGTTTACAACAAAAAGTGCATGGACCAAAGTAAGAGCAAGCCCAAAAACTGTGAGGCAGGATTCTAAAGCATGATTGTAGTACCCAGCATAAATAGATTTATTTTTCAGGTTATTTTCGGCATTAACTTTTTGTGACGAAGGAGCCATGCTGGTATGTTGCCGATTAACTGACGCCAGATCTAAGCAGACCAACGACGGGTACAAATAAATTCACTTACAGCCATTTTACAATTACTTTTGAATTTATCTCACCCTGTCTCTATTCATAGGCATATGTGGACGTAAATGCTCCTACGAAACATTAAATATTTTGTAACTTTCTCTAGATTATATTAAAATACACACACACACACATACGTATGTGTGTGTGTGTGTGTGTGTTATATTGAAAGCTATAAGCAATAAATCAAAGAAAAGAACTAGCGACGCGTGAATACTACGGAAAATGGAACCCAATTTCCACATACCGTGAATTAATTTCTGAATTTACATTTGGAATAAAGGAGTAACTCGACTATAGAGGTTTTTAATGAGTTGTTCATGTGTCCAACAGTATGTTCCAAAGCTGGGAATCAACCTAAGTTCTACTCTATCTTGGCCGATATATTGACACTCTTGGACTCAGCATTAAGTAATGTTATGTGTGTATCCGTGCACATGTATGTATTTATTAAAGTAGATATGTAGGTATATATGTGTGTATCTCATAGCACATAGTCACGCATATCTTAAGAATGTGCAATGTATGTGTATATAACTATAAAATATCTGTGTATCAACGCACAAATTTGTGTATAACTATATTAGTCTCTTTGACTTATTAGGTTAGGCTTCAACTGAGATATGCATATATAAAAGATTTAATGAACAAGAACACGAATGCTACCCCACCCTACCCCCTCACAGACACGAACGTTCAAAGGCACGCACACGCGCAGTCACACACATATCTACATATGTGTGGGAAAATGTCTGTGTGGCTGATTATTTACGTTAGTATTGAGAAAAACTGAAGCATGTCTATCGACAGAAAGTTGATAGTTTCTTTAGT
Organism: Octopus sinensis; assembly: GCF_006345805.1. NCBI lineage: Eukaryota > Metazoa > Mollusca > Cephalopoda > Octopoda > Octopodidae > Octopus > Octopus sinensis. The sequence goes on along the minus strand of NC_043009.1, from coordinate 70,434,364 downwards.
AATAGGTGTGTTTAACTTAGCTTGTTCACAGACTAAATAAGAGAGAATTACAAACAACAGAGGGACAAAATTTGCTTGCTATCAAAATGTCATTTATTACCGAAAAATATAGAATGAGAGCAGGGGGTGAGGAAGAGAGGGAGAGAGAGAAAGAGAGAGATGTGGGAGAAATGGTGGGAGTTAGACAACTGGCTAGAGGGAGTGAGAGTGGGGGGGTGGCTTGATTGTTAGTGGTGGTATATAAACGAATACTAAAGCAGCAGAGAGAAACTTCTTAACTTTTGGAAGATTTCCCTTCTGTCACACAGAACAGATTCAATTCTCTTTCGAAATAAAATTGAACGCCTGCCATGAAATGCATTAAATATAATTAATAACAAAAATATATGTTATACGTTCTGTGTTATATGAATTTCTGTTTTTACACTACTTTAGAATGGCATCGTTTCAAGCAGACCCTACTTAAAACTTCTACTAGTATTCTTAGAATGACCAAATTATATGCAATTATTCGGTTTTGTCATATTTTTACGTTATTTTTTTTCTTTATCTGAATGCTGTTTTGTTTCTCTACTCCATGTTTTTGGGAAGCATACCGTATGTATACACACACACACACACACACATATACAGCCAAACCTATATAGATTCATGCATAGAGATACACATAAATCCATACATACAGAAGACATTGAGTGAGGCACGCCTGGAAGACTGTTACTTCTTTTGTGTAAGAAAAACTTGTTAAACTTTCGATATCAATAAATCGTGATAAAGGGTAACGTATCTTTGAACCAATCTAATGAAGCGCCGGTTTAGGTTGGTGAATATTATTCGGGTTTCTAGTGCAAAAGTCGAGGCAATATTTGAAAGTAGGTCAATAACTGCTGGTCGTGGAACTATGAGGAAAAAGTCCAGTAGATTCGTGACTGGTCCCACGATCTGTTAGATGAAGAGGAAGGGGAGCTATTTGCATTTTCAAATGAAGCATTTCCGCTAGCAAACTACGTTCTTTGTGAAGGAATATACTATTCTACTTTATAAAAGAGACCATCGGATATACAGAGGAAATGATAGCATCAACAGCACAGTTAACTTCCCCTCGAGGGAATTATGAAATATTTGAACCACTCCTAAGTGTAAAATGATAACGTTAATACAGATATAGGACTGCTGCCTCTATAGGATCATACGGTAGCCACTTCAGATCAAAGAGATTTGTGTGTGAAGTACACAAAAATATGTGTATATATATATATATATATATATTATATATATATATATATATATATATATATATATATTATATATATATATAGCTTACAGCGAGATTAAAGCAGTCCAATGTTTGCATTGACTTGAAATTGAATGAATGAGCCGTTATTTCACGAATCGGCAGAAAATCAGCCAATTTAAGGTCTAAGAACACGCACATAAACTGAATTTATATATATTTTTTATATATTGAAACTCTTTATTAAGGAAATGATTTTCCTGGAATACACTTTTGTTCATTATTTCTATTCAAATCCTAATTTCAAAAAACTGTGTTTTATTCAAAGCAGACGGTTCTGATTTCTATACCTTCCGATGTTTATTCAAGTAATCCCTTGTTATTTTAGTTTTTTTTTCCCCACATCAATACCGACAGTCTGTAGACAGAATATCTTTAGCAACAAAGTTCGTATTGAATTTGAAAATCACTTTATGTGACATTATGATAAACTTCCCCAGACGATCTGATCTGCCGACGAGAGTAACTCACATCTAAATTCTTAATCCATCTGTCCATCCTTCCATTTCCCCCGCTTACTTATTCCTAGGAGGATCCGGGCTCCTCCGCTTTCATTAGTCTTTCCGGCTAGATTTCCAACCGTGACCAGCTGAGAACATGGAGAGTAGGAAACACACTTCCTTATTAGTTAATGTTTTCGAAGTAGAGGAACACGTAGAGCACAAGGATTTTAAAAAAATAATAAGAGGAAAACCTCGGATAGAGTCATGATTGAAAGGTCACTGACCGTCTTGTGTCCCATGGCTGAACGAAGGCTAAACCAAAGCAAAACACTAGCTGGTCAAGCAAAGAAGCCAAATATAAGGGATAAGGGAACTTGTGCTTTTACCTTTTCATGTCATCGATGTTTTTTCCACCACCGTGCTTCCCAAGTTTGACCATCACCACAAAAAGAAAAAACAAAACAAAACAATATCAGCAAGAGAATCTCCTGATGAGTGTAGACCTCCTTGGTACTTAAGAGGAATTATTATGTAAATAACCCACAGCTACACTTAATCCGGCAATGAAAGACTGCTATATTAAACAGAGTTTCTTATGTTTTTCTTTACATCTTAGGACTTTCGGATTCTGTTGCAGCTTTATATATACACACGCACATAGATACATACGAATTGAAGAATTAAAGCTCTGTATTCTTTGTCTCTCTCTTTCTACTTACCACACACAGACACACACACAAACACAGACATACTCACACACAAACCCTCTCTCTTTATTTACATATATATGTGTATGTATACATATGCGTGTATATAAATGTATAAGTGTGTGCATGTAGGATATATACAGATATACATTTATATGTATATTTAAATGTTTATATATATATATATATATATATATATACATATATATATCTAAGGAAATGAAGAAAATGCTGACAAAATAATTTAAGTAATTTAAGTAATTTAATTAGGTGAAAGTTCTTTTTACCGGTTGCACATTTGTTATGCTTATCAAAAGATATTTTTCTAAGAGAGATAGAGTTCCTTTCTGATAGATTTTTTCCTCTTTCCAGATAAGAGGAAAAAAATCTATCAGAAAGGAACTCGATCTCTCTTAGAAAAATATCTTTTGATAAGCATAACAAATGCGCAACCGGTAAAATTAACTTTTACCTAATTAAATTACATAAATTACTTAAATTATTTTGTCACCATTTTCTTCATTTCCTTTTTTATATATCACAACTCGTGTTCCACATCTCCTTTTTTAAATATATATATATATATATATATATATATATATATATAATATTAATTAGAGACAAAACCACTATTTTGCAAATCAAACAAGGAAAGACTTAATCAATACATAAACAAATTTAATATAAAGTAAATAAATCGCCACTACAATTGTTTCCTGTCTTCAAATGACATTCATCAGGTGGATTTCGTATCTTCAATTCAATTTTAAAGTTATGAAGACTTCATAACTTTAAAATTGAATAGAAGATACGAAATCCACCTGATGAATGTCATTTGAAGACAGGAAACAATTGTAGTGGCGATTTATTTACTTATATTAAAATTTTTTTATGTATTGATTAAGTCTTTCCTTGTTTGATTTTCAAAATAGTGGTTTTGTCTCTAATTAATATTATATAAAATTTTACTATAAAATTGGATTCAACCCTAAATCTGATTTTTCCCTGTAAATTTGGTTTTATTCCCTAATATTTATATATATATATATATATATATATATATATATATATACATACATATATATATATATGAATGTATGTGTATATATGTGTGTATGTGTGTATATATATATGCACAATATATATATTTTTTTTTATATATGTACATATTCATATACATACATGTAAATATATGTGTGTGTGTGTGTGTACGTATACGTATGTGTATGTATGTATATGTATAAGCGTTACCTGTAATAAATGCTTGTATTAGTAAGGAATCAAAGAGAGTTATTTGTATGCAGAAGCCCCAGTGTGACAGGTAAAGCTATATAAGTCAATGGAAGGACGGTAGGGAAACTCTCGGTTCGATACTGCTACGAGTGAGGAGTCTAAAGCGGGTCTTGTATGAGCTTGTATATGTTAAATAAAATGAGACAAGAAAGCCAAGTCTGTGTGGAATTTTCGGGACATTTATAAAGAGAAAGTTAGTCTTACAGTTGTTTCTGGGATATTATGAAATATCCCTTCATCAGAGGCGATGTGAGAGGGTTAAATAGAGGGAAATTCTTTCTTTCTCTCTCATTTGTCGGCCTCCACTATCACACTAGCTAGTCGAATAAACACATCCGTCTATTACATACAAACACATACGCATGCTGCTCTGGGACCATCTGCAGAAGGTTTGACGTAAATTATTAATGCTCCGTCCTCAACCTGTCTATTTCTAGAAACTTGATTACTATATCTTATTTTTCTTCCTTTCCTTTTTGAGGTTCACAACTCGCTTTAGTAATCCCACCCTGTACCATTTTCGGAAACCATCTCTCTGCCTTAGTGCTTTTCGAATATATCACCCAACCTTATACTCCTCACACATATTCATTCCTTGCATTCTTATCTCCCCCTATCCCTCCCCTACTCCCTCCATCTCCCCTTATAACATCTTGACCACTATCTAACAATCCATTATCATTTTCTCTTCTGTCTTCTTTACTCACCTGTTCCTTTTAACCATCCTCCTTAATTTAACATACATCTCTCTTCTCTCTATCTACTGAATACTACCACTACGTTGCCAAAATTTCATTCACAACCCAAAACCCCTTAGAATGAACGGCACATGGAATATCAGTCTCCACACTTTTAATTTGCAATAGTAAAATATGAACTTTTATCGGAATTTACATATCACGGACAAGAAGCATTTCTACCATTTCTACACACCACTTTCCTTGGATAATGGAACTGCAACTATAACACCCTACAAATTATTTTTATTTTTACTTTTATTCTCTTATTTCTCTTTATACTTCTTATTTCCATCTTTTTCCCAAATAACTCCTCATATTGAACTCTACTGTTTCCCTCTATTTCGCCATCTCACGTCGCCTCTGATGAAATGGGTATTCCTAATATCCCGGAAACAGCTGTAAGACTAACTTTCTCTTTATAACTGTACTGAAAATTCCATACAGCCTTAGCTTTGTTGTCTCATCTTATTTAACACACACACACACACACACACATATATATATATACACATACACACACACACATGTACGTCTGTATGTATGGATGTATGTATGCATGTAAATCCTGAGGCAGAGTAGTGTGTCTAAGACATACGCTTTCCCACTATGTGATCTTGAATCTACTCCACTGCGCGGCCTTTTAGTTATTTATATATATTTCCACTACAGCTCAGGGGAGACCTGTGTCTTTAATATGTATTTCTTTGAACAAGTCTGTGCAGAACCCCGTCCTATGTACACACACACACACACACACACACACACACACACACACACACACACACAAGATGTACCTTACATAAGCTGTGTGTGATTATTTATTAGAAAAATGTCCCGTCAGTGTCACTGATCTATATAAACATACGGACATACAGAAACGCCCGCGTACATTTATATAAATATATACATGTGCATATGTGTGTGCGCGCGCGCCTGTATATATGTATGCGTGAGTGTGTGTATGTGTAAAACATCTATATATGCATATATACATACATATATTACCTTTGTCATTTATTTCTCATAACTGTTTCAACCAGGCAGCTGCAGTCATGCGTGGGCCCCACCGTGGTTTTCCGCCCTTTCCACATCCACTTTATATAGTTGATTTCGTCTGGGATTTCGGATTTCATATCACCACTCTTCCACGTGCTTTAACCTGGTTGTTGTCTCCTTTGGTGTATGAGGTTATTTGACATATGGCATCGTCTGTGCTCCATGCTCGGAGGTTGGTTCATTTGGTATCGTAGATACGGGAATGTCTGGCTGCTTCTCAAAGACACCTGTATCCACACTTAGTAGGTGTTTTAATCATTTTGGAAGAACACTGAAGGAATCGAATCTTGGAAGTCCAAACTATTGCAATACCTGATCCTGACTTTAGATGGCGTGGAGGGCAAACTTAGTGCTACGCAGTTTCGCATACTACGGGTATTTGTAAATCTTCTGATGCCGAAGTCAGAAGCTAGCCTTTCCAGAAATGTTCCCATGTAAATCACTATATATCTCTCGTGTCTTCGCTCCAAGGAATAAATCCTTAGTCTTTTTGGCCTTTCCCAGTAGTTCCTCGCTTTCGAGTATTAGCACTGGATCGCTTCAAGCCCCGTTGTTAGTTTGACACAGAAATAGTGCAGTCGGTTGTCAACAACGCCTTCCACACATTCATTACGACTTCTTGTCCTCTTTCGTCTTTAGTATCCATCTTTATTAATTGTCTTCATTTTGTTGCCATCTTGCTTATTTTACATGGAATGATGCATCACTACAAATGCTGATCACCAGGTTTCTCATTGTCTCTATCGCTGGGATTGCACTGCCAACGGGTCCTGTGGTGCATTTGCGAGCTGGCAGCACAATACTTGAAATTTCCAGCAATAAACTACATGTTCGCTTGTTTAATCTACTTGTATATTGCATTTCGGCCACGTTGCAATATTTCAACATCGCCAAGGTTCTTCACAAGCTAAGCAGTAATATCATCAGCATAGCTTGTGATTGTGGATATCTGATGACCTTGGGCATGGCTAACAGAGATGTTAAAAACCCGCCACAACCGTTTCCTGCCTGACTTTAATATTTTAAGAAGTCACGTAGAAACTCGCCTAGTTTACCATTTATACCATATCTCTCTGCTTGTGTCATATCAAGCTATGATCTATCTAGTCAAAGGCCGTTGCAAAGAGAAGATATGTCACATCGACGTTTGAATGGTTAAGCAGATACTTCAAAAAGAGAAAAAGGGTATATTGTTGTAAGGGGTGTGTGAGTCAGCTTTTATCTCAGGCCGAAACCACATTGAGGAAAGTTCAGCAAGTTATTTACTTCTAGGAAAGTTATTAGTTTCCTTCTAAGGATTCGTTTCATGGTGTTACTGATATGTGAAGTTAGAGAGACGGGCCTGTAGATTTTAGCATCTGCTCTGCTCCTGCCTTTATGGATGGGGCATAGAATGCCTGCTTTTAGATTTTAAGGAAGTTTACCACATACAAGGAACCTCTAGAAAAGTAACGCAAGTGGCTTTACTAAAGCCTGCTTACATAATTTAAAGGAAATATCGAGGAAACCATAGGGTCCACCTGCTGAATTTAAACTCAATTCGTTGTACAAACGTTCAAACTCATACACCGATACAAAGCACAAAACACACTGTGTATGCATATATGTATGTATGGTTACGTGTGTGTGTGTATGTGTGTGTGTG